>NC_135232.1:585757215-586057215 GCF_051348905.1 Ranitomeya variabilis
TGCTGCACATGGCAACATACAGATGCCCCATACAGATATTTGCCCCCATATCATGCTGCACATGGCCACATAAGATGCCCCATATCATGCTGCACATGGCCACCCCATACAGATATTTGCCCCCATATCATGCTGCACATGGCCCCATACAGATGCCCCATACAGATATATGCCCCCATGTCATGCTGCACATGGCCACCCCATACAGATATTTGCCCCCATATCATGCTGCACATGGCCACATAAGATGCCCCATATCATGCTGCACATGGCCACCCCATACAGATATTTGCCCCCATATCATGCTGCACATGGCCACATAAGATGCCCCATACAGATATTTGCCCCCATATCATGCTGCACATGGCCACATAAGATGCCCCATACAGATATTTGCCCCCATATCATGCTGCACATGGCCACATAAGATGCTCCATACCGATATTTGCCCCATATGCTGTTGCTGCGATTAAAAAAAAAAAAACATTACATACTCACCTCTGTGGCCCCCGGCACTTGCTATAGTCACCTGCTCCCCGTTCCACCGCTGATCGCCGCTGTGTCTTCCCATCCTCTGCACCGACGTTCAGGAAGAGGGCGGCGCGCGCTAATCTGACCTGAGCGTCACTGCGGAAGACACAGCGGCGCCGACGGTGGAACGAGGACCAGGTGAATATCGCGCACTGCTCCCCGTCATACTTACCTGCTTCTGGCGCCGTCGCTGCACGTCTGTTGCCCGGCGCCGCATTTTCTTCCTGTAGTGAGTGGTCACCGATACCGCTCATTACAGTAATGAATATGCGGCACCACCCCTATGGGAGGTGGAGCCGCATATTCATTACTGTAATGAGCGGTACCATGTGACCGCTCACTACAGAAAGAAACTGCAGCGCCGGGAAGCCAGGGACCTGCAGGGACCGCGCCAGGAGCAGGTGAGTATTATTAGACAGCCCCCGCTCCCCCTCCCCTGCCGACCCCTGGGTATGACTCGAGTATAAGCCGAGAGGGGGACTTTCTGCCCAAAAAAGTGGGCTGAAAATCTCGGCTTATACTAGAGTATATACGGTATATACGTACTTAACTAGGGAGGCAGCTTCCGGAAGGACATCGGCAAAAGTGTCGCGATATACTATTGCATTCTTCCTTTTGCAGTTTTGGATGATATCATTTGCCAAGTAGAAGAGATTCAGTCTGTGCGAGAACCCGGCTGTGGAAAGAGGGAAAAAATAAAAAATCAATGGTATTCATTAATGAGGGTGTTAATAATCCAATATGATTGCCAGTACAGTGATAATTATGACATTATGGGCCGAGGATCAGTGAACGAGCCTTCAAGGGTCATTCCCAATCATCAATCTGTGCAAAGCTGCAGGCAATCACCCGGCCAACAAGCAAGGACGCTTAATCATCAATTCATCAGATAGTTTATGCTGATCTAAAATGATACCAGCAGCACATGGGTGTAAACAGGAGATATGCTGCAGAGAAAGTAACCATTGCTGCTCGCTGAGCTTTAACAGTCATCACACAGGGGCCGAGCCCGCCAACAGTGGGGCCATCACACAGGGGCCGAGCCCGCAGTGGGGCCATCACACAGGGGCCGAGCCCCAACAGTGGGGTCATCACACAGCGTCCGAGTCCCAACAGTGGGGTTATCACACAGCGGCTGAGTCCCAACAGTGGGGTCATCACACAGCGGCCAAGCACGCACCAACAGTGGGACCACCACACAGTGGCTGAGCCCTAATGCTTTTAAGAACTTTTAAAAAGTTTCTTTTTTTTTTTTAATTCAATTTTGGCACATTTCCGCTAATGCATTTTAAGTACCTAAACACTGGGATTGTGAATCATTTTATCCAGACACTTGAAGGGGGGGGGGGGGGGGTGGAAATCCGCAAAAGGCACACAGACGAGAAATATCTTCAAGAGCACAGCGGGTCTAAGTTTTCATTAAGTCACATCCATTTTCATTGAATGTCAAAAGCAGATTATCCTCGACAAAAAAAAAAAAAAAAAAAAAAGCAGAAGAGATGCAGCAATAAAAATAATGTGCAAATTCAGCATTGGGAATGGGCAAGCTACATTGCTGGTTAATATTCCACCAGGGCTGACCAACTTGTTCTGCTCCCATCAGTTACCATCTTGTCATGTATAAGTGGCTGACTTGTCTATTCCCTCCCCGTTAGAGCAAACAATTGTCAGAGACACCCCAAATGGTATAACAATCTCCAAAATCACTTCTAGTAACGCCTGTTCCCAATTATTGGCAGTTTTAAACAAGCTGCCCACTCACTAAACAGCTGCACTTTTGCTTTTTACTTACTTAGTTACAGCAGGGTTTTTGCTCATTTTGTTTCTTATGGGTTTTGTATATTTTTATGGCCAAAGTGAACATGCGTGTATGTGCTGCATGTGTACCAACTCAAAGCAAGCTCAATTTTTGTGCTTTTTTCCCCACTCACTAAACAGGCAGAAGGCTTCCTTCCCAATAATAGTTATTAGTAGCACATCGCCCTGTGGTATATAGGACGCAGCTGTGATCGGGCTGTGGAGCCTTCGCTGGACTATGGTCACCTTGAGCCTATGGACCTTTTTCTGTCCATTAAATACAAATCATTGCATCTGTCGTAAAATAAACGCCCTGAAATACAGGAAGGAATGAGTGTGCCTGCACCAGGGACACATTTAAAAATAAAGAAAACAAAAATCCAAATGCTACAAATAACACAACATTATAAGACTAGAAGGACTTTGTCAAATGTAGACAGACTCACTTAGGTTTCTTCCATGGTTTGCTGACTTAACCCCTTCATGACCCAGCCTATTTTGGCCTTAATGACCTTGCCGTTTTTTGCAATTCTGACCAGTGTCCCTTTATGAGGTAATAACTCAGGAACGCCTTAACGGATCCTAGCGGTTCTGAGATTGTTTTTTCGTGACATATTGGGCTTCATGTTAGTGGTAAATTTAGGTCGCTAATTTCTGAGTTCATTTGTGAAAAAAACGGAAATTTGGCGAAAATTTTGAAAATTTCGCAATTTTCACATTTTGAATTTTTATTCTGTTAAACCAGAGAGTTATGTGACACAAAATAGTTAATAAATAACATTTCCCACATGTCTACTTTACATCAGCATAAGTTTGGAAACAACTTTTTTTTTTTGCTAGGAAGTTACAAGGGTTAAAATTTTACCAGTGATTTCTCATTTTTACAACAAAATTTACAAAACCATTTTTTTTAGGGACCACCTCACATTTGAAGTCAGTTTGAGGGTTCTATATGGCTGAAAATACCCAAAAGTGACACCATTCTAAAACTGCACCCCTCAAGGTGCTCAAAACCACATTCAAGAAGTTTATTAACCCTTCAGGTGTTTCACAGCAGCAGAAGCAACATGGAAGGAAAAAATGAACATTTTACTCTTTAGTCACAAAAATGATCTTTTAGCAACAATTTTTTTATTTTCCCAAGGGTAAAAGGAGAAACTGGACCACGAACGTTGTTGTCCAATTTGTCCTGAGTACGCTGATACCTCATATGTGGGGGTAAACCACTGTTTGGGCACACGGCAGGGCTCGGAAGGGAAGGAGCGCCATTTGACTTTTTGAATGAAAAATTGGCTCCAATCTTTAGCGGACACCATGTCGCGTTTGGAGAGCCCCTGTGTGCCTAAACATTGGAGTTTCCCCACAAGTGACCCCATTTTGGAAACTAGACCCCCCAAGGAACTTATCTAGAAGCATAGTGAGCACTTTAAACCCTCAGGTGCTTCACAAATTGATCCGTAAAAATGAAAAAGTACTTTTTTTTTTTCACACAAAATTTCTTTTAGCCTCAATTTTTTCATTTTCACATGGGCAACAGGATAAAATGGATCCTAAAATTTGTTGGGCAATTTCTCCTGAGTACGCCGATACCTCATATGTGGGGGTAAACCACTGTTTGGGTGCACGGCAAGGCTCGGAAGGGAAGGCGCGCCATTTGACTTTTTGAATGGAAAATTAGCTCCAATCGTTAGCGGACACCATGTCGCGTTTGGAGAGCCCCTGTGTGCCTAAACATTGGAGCTCCCCTACAAGTGACCCCATTTTGGAAACTAGACCCCCCCCCCCCCCCAAGGGACTTATCTAGATGCATAGTGAGCACTTTAAACCCCCAGGTGCTTCACGGAAGTAAATAACGCAGAGCCGTGAAAATAAAAAATAATTTTTCTTTCCTCAAAAATTATTTTTAGCCCGGAATTTTTTATTTTCCCAAGGGTAACAGGAGAAATTGGACCCCAAATGTTGTTGTCCAGTTTGTCCTGAGTACAATGATACCCCATATGTGGGGGTAAACCACTGTTTGGGCGCACGGCAGGGCTCGGAAGGGAAGGCACGCCATTTGGCTTTTTGAATGGAAAATTAGCTCCAATCATTAGCGGACACCATGTCACGTTTGGAGAGCCCCTGTGTGCCTAAACATTGGAGCTCCACCACAAGTGACCATTTTGGAAACTAGACCTCCCAAGGAACTAATCTAGATGTGTGGGTGAGCACTTTGAACCCCCAAGTGCTTCACAGAAGTTTATAACGCAGAGCCATGAAAATAAAAAATAATTTTTCTTTTCTCAAAAATGATTTTTTAGCCCACAATTTTTTATTTTCCCAATGGTAACAGGAGAAATTTGACCCCAAGAGTTGTTGTCCAGTTTCTCCTGAGTACACTGATACCCCATATGTGGGGGTAAACCACTGTTTGGGCACAAGTCGGGGCTCGGAAGGGAAGTAGTGACGTTTTGAAATGCAGACTTTGATGGAATGGTCTGCGGGCGCCACGTTCATTTGTGAAGCCCCTGATGTGCCTAAACAGTAGAAACCCCCCACAAGTGACCCCATTTTGGAAACCAGACCCCCAAGGAACTTATCTAGATGTGTAGTGAGCACTTAGAACCCCCAAGTGCTTCACAGAAGTTTATAACGCAGAGCCGTGAAAATAAAACATCATTTTTCTTCTTTAAAAATTATGTATTAGCAAGCAATTTTTTATTTTCGCAAGGGTAACAGGAGAAATTGGACCCCAATAGTTGTTGCCCAGTTTGTCCTGAGTATGCTGGTACCCCATATGTGGGGGTAAACCACTGTTTGGGCGCACGTCAGGGCTCGGAAGGGAGGGAGCACCATTTGACTTTTTGAACGCAAGATTGGCTGGAATCAATGGTGGCGCCATGTTGCGTTTGGAGACCCCTAATGTGCCTAAACAGTGGAAACCCCTCAATTCTAACTCCAACACTAACCCCAACACACCCCTAACCCTAATCCCAACTCTAGTCATAACCCTAATCACAACCCTAACCCCAACACACTCCTAACCACAACCCTAACCCTAATCACAACCCTAACCCTAATCCTAACCCTAATCCCAACCACAACTTTAACCCCAACACACCCCTAACCATAACCCTAACCACAAGCCTATTCTTAACCCTATTTCCAACCCTAGCCTTAACTCCAACCCTAACTCTAATTCCAACCCTAAGGCTATGTGCCCATGTTGCAGATTCGTGTGAGAATTTTCCGCACCATTTTTGAAAAATCCGCAGGTAAAAGGCACTGCATTTTACCTGCGGATTTACCGCGGATTTCCAGTGTTTTTTATGCGGATTTCACCTGCGGATTCCTATTGAGGAACAGGTGTAAAACGCTGCGGAATCCGCACAAAGAATTAACATGCTGCGGAAAATACAACGCAGCATTTCCGCGCAGTATTTTCCGCACCATGGGCACAGCGGATGGTACTGTAAACCTGATGGAACACTGCTACGAATCCGCAGCGGCCAATCCGCTGCGGCTCCGCAGCCAAATCCGCACCGTGTGCACATAGCCTAATTCTAACGCTAACCCTAGTTCTAACCCTACCCCTAACCCCAACCCTACCCCTAACCCCATTTAACTTTTTTCCACAAATTTTTTTAGTTTTTTAATTTTTTATTCTACTGGCTAACACGGTACCAAGATCTATATCTTTCCTGTATTAATTTAGACCCATTTTTTTCCAATTTCACAAGGGTAACAGGAAAAAATGGACCCCAAAATTTGCTGTGCAATTTCTCCTGAGCATGCCCATACCTCATATGAGGATGAAAACCACTGTTTGGGCGCATAGCAGAGCTTGGAAGGGAAGGAGCGCCGTTTCACTTTTTGAATGAAAAATTTTCTGAAACAATTGGTGGACGCCATGTCACGTTTGGAGAGCCCCTGATGTGTCTAAACAGTGAAAATACCCTAACAACTGACAACATTTTGGAAAGACCCCTCAGGGAACTTTTCTAGATGTGTGGTGAGCACATTGAACCCCTCGGTGTTTCACTGAAGTTTATAACGTTAAGCAATGAAATAACACAAAAATAAGCCCCAAATTTTGCATTTTCATAAGGGTAACCGTAGAAATTGCACCATACAATTTGTTGCACAATTTCTCCTGAGCACGCCGATACCCCATATGTGGTGGAATACTACTTTTGAGGCACAGTGCAAAGCTCAGAAGGGAAGAGGCGCCATATTGGAGTTCAGATTTTGCTGGAAAGGATTGATGGTGCCATGTCACATTGGCAGAGCCCCTGAGATGCCAGAATAACAGAAATGCTCCCATAGGAGAATTCATTTTACAAACTACAACCCCCAATGAATTCATCTGGGGTGCAGTGATCATATTGACACCACATGTGCCTCACAGAACTTTATACCATTGAGCGGGGAAGAATGAATAAATTACATCTTTACCACTAAAAGGTTGCTTTAGCCAAGTTTTTAGTTTTTCTAAGGGCTAATAGGAGAAATGTTTACGACAAACCCATTTTTTCCTGAGGGCGCCGATACCCTACATGTAATCAGGAGCTACCGGTACTTTTCAGGCACAGTGCAAAGCTCAGAAGGAAAGGTGCACCAGATTGTAGTGCATATTTTAGGCTGTGTGCACACGTTGCGTGTTTTTTATAAAAACACGATAAAAACTCATACATATGCATCCAAACAATTATAATGAATTCTGCCATTTTTGTGCACATGATACTCTTTTCCGCGAAAAAAACGCATTGCGGTAAAAAACGCATCTTGTTCATTCATTTTGCGGATTTTTCGCATTTTTCCCACTATTTAATCCAATGGGGAATAAAAGCACAAAAAACGAGTCAAAAACGCGAGAAAAAAGCATGCGGATTTCTTGCAGAAAATGTACGGTTTTCTTCAGGAATTTTCTGCAAGAAATCCTGACGCGTGCACATACCCTTACTGTTATGGTTTGCGGGTGCCATGACACACAGGGAGAGCCCCTGAGGTTCCAGGACAGCAAAAACCCCCACAAGTGACCCCATTTTACAAACTACACCTCTCACTGAATTCATCACGGGTGTCAGTTTTTATACCACTGAGCAGTGAAGAAAAAATAAATACAATTTTACCACCAAAATTTTGTTTTAACTCCAGATCTTAAATTTTCACACAAGTGGGTAAAAATGGCACCATAATTTGTCCCACAATTTCTACTGAATGTGGCAATACCCCAAATGTGGCTGTACAGTGCTGCTTAGCCATATGGAGAGACTCGTGGGGGAACGGAGCGCTATTTGCCTCCTGGAGCGCAGATTTTCCTAGAATAGTTTACGGACTGCATATACAGAGACCCTAAGTGCTAGAAGAGCAGAATCCCACCTCAAGTGACCCGATTTTGGAAATTATACCCCTTGGGGAATTTATCTATGGTGTAGTGGATATTTTGACTATATGGGTGTTTTCCAGAAACGAGCAGTTGTGGATGTTGCCGAGTGAAAAAAGCAAATTGCCGCTGTAGTGCCCAGTACGTTCTAGTGACCAACTCATGCTTCTGGAGGCACGCACCCGTAAGTCAGGCAGGCACTCATTGCTACAGAAATGCTAAACATGTGGGTGCTACATGTGGTTTGGGTACCCTGGAGCTCAGAAGAAAGGTGGCATTTGGAATTGGGAGTGCAGAATTTGCTGAATTTCTTTTGGGGGGGTGAAAAGCCATAACACTTTTCCAGAGCCTTTGTATTACCAGTAACGAGGAAGCCCCCTATATTTCCAATGACAGACCTGAGTGGGGACTTACTTTTTTGTGGATTGACTTGAAGCTTTATTGGGAACATTTTACATAATATTTGGGATCGTAGTTATCTGGCGCTCTGCACTGACCACTTACTTTGTGGTTTCCATCTAAATCTCCAAGTGACGCAATTCAGATGAAACCCCCAAGGGATCCATTCACCATAACGAGGCAGCAGAGCTACTCTGAATTCAGTCTGGCCTCTGTTCAGCGTTGTCCTTTTCATAAAGTTCACAAAACTGTGGCAGTCCGCACTTTTATATGCGCCTAAAAAGACGGACACCACCGGATCACAGGTCCTATGGCATTCACAGTGACTCCATCTGCCTCACTATAAGGAATATTCCACCAGGAGAGCTGTCTGAATTGTGTATTTCAGAGATTTACAAAGAAACCCCTGTGTATGCGCTCAGCGTAGAGTGCAGGATAAATGTGTGCCGAGAGCCTTACTGTGATCTTCAGGAAGGCATAACGAAAAAAAAAAAGTTTAACAGCATGTGAAGAATCAGTTTTATTTATTTTTTTACACTGTCCCTCATACCATATAAGTCATTAGACAACTTTATTCTTCGGGTCGGTGAGATAATTACAGAGAAACCAGATTTATGTTGGGTTTTTATGGTTGGCTGCGGTCACACAAAAAAAGTTTTGTTTTTTGTTTTTTTTGGAAAAACAAGTTTGTGCATTGCCATATTTTGGGAGCTATAATTTATCCATATTTCAGATGAGTGTCACTTTTTGCGGGATGAGTTGACTTCGTACCATTTTTGGTCACAAGACTTTTTTATCTCATTCTATTCAGATTTCTGGTAGGCAGAATGAACAAAAAATAGCAATTTAGGATTATTATTATTTTTTTTTTTTTTTTGGGGGGGGGGGGTTATGCTGTTCCGCACGTGGTAAAATTGATATGGTAGTTTTATTCTTCGGGTCAGTACGATTATAGCGATAAGCAGTTTATATAGTTTTTATGTTTTGGAGCTTTTACACAAAGTTATAGAAAAATATTTTTGCATCACTTTATTCTGAGAGCTATAACTTATGTTTTGGCTGATAAGCCATCATACAGCTCAGTTTTTTTTGCGAGTCAAGATGCCAGTTTCAGCGATACCTTGTTTATTTGTATTCGTCTTTTTGATTGCATTTCATTCCACTTCTTGTTCAGTGACATGATAAAGCCTTGTTTGTTTGTTATTATATATTTTTTTATGGTGTTCACTCGTGGAAAGTTTTAAAGGTCTGGTCGTTCCAGACGCGGAGAAAGTATGTATGTATGTATGTATGTATGTATGTATGTATGTATGTATGCATGTATGTATGTATGTATGCATGTATGCATGTATGCATGTATGCATGTATCCAGGCCTCCGTGGGAGATATATATATATATATATATATATATATATATATATATATATATATATATATATATATATATATATATATAGCGCATCGTGATTACTCGCTAATCCCGCCCCCTGCACAGTAGCTCCGCCCCATACATCACCACACACAATCCCGCCCCACCACATTACCACACACAATCCCGCCCCCACGTTACCACACACAATCCCGCCCCCACATTACCACACACAATCTCCTCCACCACATTACCACACACAATCCCGCCCCCCCACCACACACAATCCTGCCCCCACATTACCACACACAATCCTGCCCCCCCACATTACCACACAATCCCGCCCCCAACCACATATAATCCCGCCCCCTCACCACACATAATCCCGCCCACCACATTACCACATAATACCGCCCCCTCACCACATATAATCCCACCCCCCCACCACACATAATCCCGCCCACCACACAATCCTGCCCCCCACATTACCACACATAATCCCACCCCCTCACCACACATAATCCAGCCCCGCCACCACATCACCACACATACTCCCGACCCCCCACCATATTACCACACATGATCCCACCCCCCACCCCCACATTACCACACGAGGCTCCGTCCCCAAACATTACCACATGAGGCTCCGTCCGCCCACGTTACCTCAGGAGGCTCCTTCCCCACTCATTACCATACGAGGCTCCGTCCTCACACATTACCACATGAGGCTCTGTCCCCACACATTACCACACGAGGCTCCGTCCCCACACATTACCACACAAATCCAGTTTGCTTTTGATTTTACACTGTGAATGAAATGTATTAGTATTATTCTGATTTTTAATTGTTATTATTGTTAACTTCATTTTAAGTTAATTTACCACCTGCGTAATCGCTATTGAATGTCGTCATTATTTACTTTAGTTTAATCACTAGCAGCGTTAATTAGATAGCAATGAGCATGCCGAGTGTTAGCTGGCTGGAAACAGTGTATGTATATATATATATATATATATATATATATATATATATATATATATATATATATATATACATATACATATATATATACATATACATATGTACATATACATATATATATACATATACATATACATATACATATATATATATATACACACATACATATACACACACACACACACACATATACACACACGTGGCAAATGCCAAGAATCCTGCACGGTGTTGGGCTGTGAGCATAACCCCCATCTGTGGACGTCGGGCACTCAACCATCCTCATGGAGCCAGTTTCTAACAGTTTTTTACGCAGACACATGCACATTTGTGGCCTGCTGGAAGTCATTTTGCAGGGCTCTGGCAGTGCTCCTCCTGTTCCTCCTTGCACAAAGGCTGAGGTAGTTGTCTGCTGCTGGGTTGTTGCCCTCCTGTGGCCCCCTCCACGTCTCCTGGTAGTGCCTCCAGCCTCTGGACACTACGCTGACAGACACAGCAAACCTTCTTGCCACAGTTCGCATTGATGTGCCATCCTGGATGAGCTGCACTACCTGAGCCACTTGGGTGGGTTGTATAGTCCGTCTCATCCAACCACGAGTGTGAAACCACAACCAACATTCAAAAGTGACCAAAACATCAGCCAGAAAGCATTGGTACTGAGATGTGGTCTCCACCTGCAGAACCACTCCTTTATTGAGTCTTGATAATTGCCAATAATTTTCATCTGTTGTCTATTCCATTTGCACAATAGCATGTGAAAATGATTGTCAAACAGTGTTGCTTCCTAAGTGGACAGTTTAATTTCACAGAAGTTTGATTTACTTGGATCAGCCACCAATTGTGCAAGTTCTCCCACTTAAAAAGGTAAGAGGCCTGTAATTGACATCATAGGTAGACCACAACTATGAGAGTCAAAATGAGAAAACAAATCCAGAAAAATCACCTTGTCTGATCTGGCAAGATTTATTTTGCAAATTATGGTGGAAAATAAGTATTTGGTCACCTAAAAACATGCAAGATTTCTGGCTCTCACAGACCTGGAGTTCTATCACCAGATCTCAACCCCATTGAGCTGTTGTGGGAGCAGCATGACCGTATGGGTAGGCAAAAAGTGCCCATCAGGCCAAATCAACTTGTAAGAGGGGATTCTGGAAGCATGGGTGAAATTTCTCCAGATTACCTCAGCAAATTAACTGCTAGAATGCCAAAGGTCTGCAATGCTGGAATTGCTGCAAAGGGAGAATTCTTTTGACTAAAGCAAAGTTTGAAGGAGAAAATTATTTCAAATGAACATCTTTTTTTCGAACCTTGTCAATGTCTGGACTAGATTTTAAATTAATTTGGCAACTCATTTAATTAATAAAAGTATGAGTTGTCATGGAAAACACAAAATTGTCTGGGTGACCCAAAACTTTTGAACGTATGTACGTATGTACATATATATATACACATGTGTATATATATATATATATATATATATGTATATATATATATATATGTATATATATATATATATATGTATATATATATATATATATATATATATATATATATGTATATATATATATATATATGTATATATATATATATATATATATATATATATATATATATATATATGTGTATGTATATGTATATGTATATGTATATGTATATGTATATGTATATATATATATATATATATATATATATATATACATATATACATACATACATATATACACTCACCGGCCACTTTATTAGGTACACCTGTCCAACTTCTTGTTAACACTTAATTTCTAATCAGCCAATCACATGGCGGCAACTCAGTGCATTTAGGCATGTAGACATGGTCAAGACAATCTCCTGCAGTTCAAACCGAGCATCAGTATGGGGAAGAAAGGTGATTTGAGTGCCTTTGAACGTGGCATGGTTGTTGGTGCCAGAAGGGCTGGTCTGAGTATTTCAGAAACTGCTGATCTACTGGGATTTTCACGCACAACCATCTCTAGGGTTTACAGAGAATGGTCCGAAAAAGAAAAAAAATCCAGTGAGCGGCAGTTCTGTGGGCGGAAATGCCTTGTTGATGCCAGAGGAGAATGGGCAGACTGGTTCGAGCTGATAGAAAGGCAACAGTGACTCAAATCGCCACCCGTTACAACCAAGGTAGGCCTAAGAGCATCTCTGAACGCACAGTGCGTCGAACTTTGAGGCAGATGGGCTACAGCAGCAGAAGACCACACCGGGTACCACTCCTTTCAGCTAAGAACAGGAAACTGAGGCTACAATTTGTACAAGCTCATCGAAATTGGACAGTAGAAGATTGGAAAAACGTTGCTTGGTCTGATGAGTCTCGATTTCTGCTGCGACATTCGGATGGTAGGGTCAGAATTTGGCGTAAACAACATGAAAGGATGGATCCATCCTGCCTTGTATGGAGCATCTTTGGGATGTGCAGCCGACAAATCTGCGGCAACTGTGTGATGCCATCATGTCAATATGGACCAAAATCTCTGAGGAATGCTTCCAGCACCTTGTTGAATCTATGCCACGAAGAATTGAGGCAGTTCTGAAGGCAAAAGGGGGTCCAACCCGTTACTAGCATGGTGTACCTAATAAAGTGGCCGGTGAGTGTATATGTATATATATATATATATATATATATATATATATATATATATATATATATATATATATATATATATATATATATATATATATATATATGTATATATATATGTACCGTATTTCGCGGACTATAAGACGCACCGGACCATAAGGCGCACCCCAAATTTGGGGTGAAAATTGCAGAAAAAAAGATTTTTTATAAGATGGGGGTCCGTCTTATTGTCCGAATTTACAGTATCTTACCTGAGGGCTGGTGGTGGCAGAGCAGGGTCACAGGAGGCATGGTGGCGGCAGAGGTGGGGTGATGCGGTACGGCGTGCACCTGAGCAGGGTCCCTTCCTGCTTAGGTGGGCGACGCCACGGCCTGGTGTCCATGGGAGGGTGGCAGCAGTGGTTACCGACAGAGGTGCTGGGATGAGGAAGCACAGTGAGAGGTATGGCGTGAGAGGGGTCCCTTTCCCCGGTGAGGTGATGGAAGGATCTCGTGGGCACATGGACTGGAGATGATGGAGGTAGTGGTGTACATTGTGAAGCGAGTATTCCACAGGAGCTCATATGTCTGAGTCCTTGCCGCTTCCCGGCGCTCCTCAGCGCAATAATTATTTCAGAAGCCGGTAATAAGTGAGGAGCTCCGCTACCGAGACACAGCCGCCATGACCGGACACTGCGGGAAAAGCGCCTCTATACTGCTGCGAGCCCTGCTGGAGGCGGAGAGCCGGCCGTGCCATGCGGTGCTGAGGAGCGCCGGGAAGTGGCAAGGACTCAGACATCTGAGCGCCTGTGGAATACTCGCTTCACAATGTACACCACTACCTCCATCATCTCCAGTCCATGTGCCCACGAGATCCTTCCTGAACCTTGCTGCACCCCTGGGAAGCAAAAGGATGGAGTATACAGAGTCCAAAGTCCCGGTGAGGTGATGCAGCTGCAGCAGCCCGGTAATGCAGCAGAGCCGGGTGAATCCTGTTGATATCGGTGGGCGCGGCCATCTTCCTGAGGCCGCGCATTCGCAGATGGAGCTCTGCTGCCCGGGGCTTCAGGAAAATGGCCGCCGCGATCCCCATCTGCGCACGCGCGGCATCCCGCGGCCATTTTCCTGAAGCCCCGGGCAGCAGAGCTCCATCTGCGAACGCGCGGCCTCAGGAAGATGGCCGCGCCCACCGATAACATCAGGATCACCCGGCTCTGCTGCCTTACCGGGCTGCTGCATCACCTCACCGGGAAAAGGGACCCTGCTCACTGCGCCTCCTCATCTCCGTACCTCTGCTGCCACACCTCTGCCGCCGCACCTCTGCCACCGCACCTCTGCCGCCACGGTAAGCCTGCATTGCGACTATTAGACGCACCCCCCATTTTCCCCCCTTTTTTGGGGGGGAAAAAGTGCGTCTTGTAGTCCGAAAAATACGGTATATATATATGTATATATATATGTATATATATATATATATGTATATATATATATATATATATATATATATATATATATATATATATATATATATATATATATATATATATATATATATATATATATATCTCCATCCGTTTGGTAAATTAAAAAAAAGTTAAAAACTGATATCAATAACTCTGTCCTTCAAACTGCACATCCAAACTCTTGCCACCTCTTGTCGCCTCCAACTCAAAAATATTGCCAGAATCTGTCCCTTCCTCAGCCCTCAATCTACTAAAACTCTTGTGCATGCCCTCATCATCTCCCGCCTCGATTACTGCAACACCCTCCTCTGTGGCCTCCCCGCTAATTCTCTTGCACCACTCCAGTCTGTCCTCAACTCTGCTGCCCGACTAATCCACCTCTCTCCTCGCTACTCCCCCGTTTCTCCCCTCTGCTAATCCCTCCACAGGCTCCCAATTCCCCAACGAATTCAATTCAAACTACTAACACTGATCTACAAAGCCATCCACAACCTGTCTCCTCCCTATATCTCTGAACTAATCTCCCAATATCTTCCCTCATGCAATCTTATATCCTCCCAAGACATCCTACTCTCCACCACACTTATCCGTTCCTCACACAACCGCCTCCAAGATTTCTCCCGAATATCTCCCATCCTCTGGAATTGCATGCCTCAACACGTCCGATTATCCACCACCCTCGGATCCTTCAGAAGGAACCTGAAAACCCATCTCTTCAGGAAAGCCTACAATAACTATTCTGCTGCCTCACCACCACCAGAGCTGCCGCCTCACCACCACCAGAGCTGCCGCACCCCTGACCATCTGTCTCTTCCCCATTATCCCGTAGAATGTCCACAAGGACAGGGTCCTCTCTCCCCTCTGCACCAGTCGGTCATTGTAAATTCGTTTACTGTAAAGGATATCTAACTCTGTATGCAACCTCTTTCTCATGTACAGCACCATGGAATTAATGGTGCTATATAAATAAATTATAAATAATAATAATCCTTTCCGTACCCACTGAATGTATATATGTAGGCCGTGGGAGTGCATTGCAGTCACAGGCATAGCTGTGATTGCAATGCAGAATAGAATTTAGTATAGGTCTTGGACAAGCTATTTGTCCAGGGCAGATTTAAGCAAACCTGTTGAGCTTTCATTTTTTTAAACTGACTACAGGATGTTAGT
Source organism: Ranitomeya variabilis (assembly GCF_051348905.1). Classification (NCBI taxonomy): domain Eukaryota; kingdom Metazoa; phylum Chordata; class Amphibia; order Anura; family Dendrobatidae; genus Ranitomeya; species Ranitomeya variabilis. The sequence goes on from NC_135232.1 coordinate 585,772,866, forward strand.
GGGGCAGTCTGCTTCCTCCCCCGACCTAGGTTTTCCATGTGGTCCACGGCCACAGATTTCAGTTAAAAACCCTGCAGTAAAGCGTTTGGGAGTGTCAGTTTTGGTCTTGGAAGCATGCAGAGCAAAAGGCTCTGCAAAGCCTTAACCTGGCTGAGGAAAAAGGGCCAAGCTGAGCCAAAAGCCCTGGCACCTTCAGCATACACGGCAGTAAAGACGCTCACGGCAACAGATCACGGACGATCTTTGTTTTCCCAGCTGCGATCCAGAGGATCCAACTTACTTTCTGTTTGTTAGTCTGCTGGGTAAAGAGACTTTACTTTGAACTTTTCCTGGGTCACTGCCTCATCACTGCACAGTGTGGACTCCGCTGCACTACAATAGATACAATTTTTTTTTTCCCTTCACTTTTTTACTTCGTCCCATATGGGACTTTCATTTTTTTGCAGGCTGATCGCTTGTATAGCATAGAGATGTAGGAGCATCCCTATGCCTTCCAAGCTGTCAGCACTTCACTGACAGGCAAACTTCCTTCATCATACTCTGAGCATGATCAAGCAACTTTGCTAGCTCTGGTGACCCAGATGTAGTCACCACGACATCGGGTCACCATGGCAACAATAGGGACCCCGAGATGACGTCGCGAAGTCACTGATCCAAGGGCAGAGGGGCTTTCTCAGCTCCTGGCACTGAGCGCGTGTGTCAGCTGTCAGAATCAGCTGACGCCCGGGAGCGATCGTGCACACACAGCATCTGTGAAAGCACAATCGCTTAGACGTATCCATATGTCTCAGGTCAGTAAGTACTATGCCACCTGGATTTATGGATACGTCTAAGGTCGGAAAAGAGTTAAACAACCCCATGAAAGAGTAGGTGTCTTTATAAATTTTTATTTCATAAATGAATACTTCACATGAAATTAAGAATCCTTGTAATACATCTTATCAGAGAAATCTGGTTCTTTCTCCTCCTGGACTGATGTTTCACTGTAAACTCATGAATAAAATCTGCAAAATAGGTATTCAGTGACGACAGAGTTTCCCATTACTGAGATATGAGGCAACAGTTGGTTGTCTTTAATATTCTATGGAAGGGGAGGAGCTGCTGAAAATTCTCCTGGAGTGACAGCTTTACAAGCACCAAGTGTCATCTTCTAAAGGTACCGTTACACTAAACGACTTACCAACGATCACGACCAGCGATACGACCTGGCCGTGATCGTTGGTAAGTCGTTGTGTGGTCGCTGGGGAGCTGTCACACAGACCGCTCTCTCCAGCGACCAACGATCAGGGGAACGACTTCGGCATCGTTGAAACTGTCTTCAACGATGCCGAAGTTCCCCTGCAGCACCCGGGTAACCAGGGTAAACATCGGGTTACTAAGTGCAGGGCCGCGCTTAGTAACCCGATATTTACTCTGGTTACCATTTTAAAAGTTAAAAAAAACAAAAAACAGTACATACTCACATTCTGATGTCTATCATGTCCCCCGGCGTCCACAGGGTTACGCGCTGCTGCTCAGAGCTTCCTGCACTGAATGTGTCAGCGCCGGCAGTAAAGCAGAGCACAGCGGTGACGTCACCGCTGTGCTCTGCTTTACGGCCGGCTCTGACAGTCAGTGCAGGAAGCTCTGGGCAGCAGCGCGTAACCCTGTGGACGCCGGGGGACGTGACAGACATCAGAATGTGAGTATGTACTGTTTTTTTTTTTTACTTTTACAATGGTAACCAGGGTAAATAACGGGTTACTAAGCGCAGCCCTGCGCTTAGTAACCCGATATTTACCCTGGTTACAAGTGAACACATCGCTGGATCGGCGTCACACACGCCGATCCAGCGATGGACAGCGGGTGATCAGCGACGAAATAAAGTTCTGGACTTCTAGCTCCGACCAGCGATATCAAAGCGGGATCCAGATAGCTGCTGCGTGTCAAACACAACGAGATCGCTAACCAGGACGCTGCAACGTCACGGATCGTCGTCGTTCTCGCTGCAAAGTCGCTTAGTGTGAAGGTACTTTAACTCAGTCATGGGAAAATCTGTAGGCACTGAAGACACGATGCCCCAGAATTGAGAGTTTAGAGAATAAATGACAACTCCAGGAGGAGAAAAAGCAAATTTCTCTGATAAGATATATTGATTTATATGTGAAAAAAAAACACATTAAAATGACCCTGTGTAAAAAACAATAATTTGTTCTTGTGGACTCCGCATGACCCGATCCAAAATGAAGAGCACCAAGCAAATCGTATTAACGAACCATAAAATTAGTGATTGTAAGATGGAGGTCACAAGACAAGAGACGTTCCCCTGATAAAGCGAGGCCCCAACCTACCAGACAGATCTCGTCTCCAGTACAGAGTTGACAAATTGCAAATTGATTATTTCGTTTTCCAGAAATAAAACATCATAGATAATAAAAAAAAAAAAAGTGACAGGCGCAAGTATTACATATCAGAGAGCTAAATGGCTCCTTTGATACCACAATCTGCCATGAATGACACTCCCTTAAAAGAGTTGTTTGAAATTAAAGGTTGTCCATTAATGGAGACAATGAAGATTATTTTTGTTTTTATTTAAAAATTTGCAGTTTGTCTTGTATAGCCCTTGTGTTGCATTGACTATTGCTGGCTGCAGAACAAGGTATCTTAGTAATGTAATCTGGTGACAGGTTACCTTCTTCATTTTTAACCCCTTTCTGACATCAGACGTACTATTCTGTCCATGTGACCCGGGCCAATTTAACCATGGACGGAGTAGTACGTCTCAGCAATTGGCCGATCACGGTCGATCGCTGCCGGGTGTTAGCTGATTCTGACAGCTGGCACCCAGCACTTTAGCCCCCGAAATGCTGCGATCGAACACGATTGCAGCATTCCGGAAGCTGGCGCAGGGGCCGACAGCCCCTCTGCCTTTGCAACGGAGACCCCGCGGCATGACGTGGGGCCCCGATGTTGCCATGGTGACCCGATGTCATCATGACGACATCCGGGTCACCAGAGCTGGGAAACTTGGTGATCATGCACAGTGCATGATCACCAAGTCTCTGTCAGTGCATGGCCATGCTGCTTCATCTGTATGCCATAGAAGCGATCAGCCTCCAAAAAATGATTGTCCCATAGTGGGACCAAGTAAAAAAGTTAGACAAACAGTTTTAAAAATGTAAAATATATATATAATAATATTAGAATATTGATTTTTTTAATAATAAATATTTTAGTTTAAAAAAATCTAAATAAAAGTACACATATTTGGTATCATCGCGTCCGCAACAACTAAACTATAAAGCTATACCACTATTTAACCCCTTTAGTGAACTCCATAAAAAAAAATTTACAAAAAGGCAAAAAAATATATATATCATACCACCTAACAAAAAGTGAAATAACACGCCATCAACAAGACGGATATAAATAAATGTGGTACCGCTGAAAACATCATCTTGTCCAGCAAAAAACAAGCTGCAATACAGCTCCATCAGTGGAAAAATAAAAAAGTTACAGCTCTCAGAATAAAGCGATGCAAAACAGGAGATTTTTGTGTACTCACCGTAAAATCTCTTTCTCTTAGCCTCTAATTGGGGGACACAGGACCATGGGTGTTATGCTGCTGTCCACTAGGAGGCGACACTATGCATAATCTGAAAAAGATTTACTGTGGCTCCTCCTCTGCAGTATACACCCCTGGACGGCATCAGCCTTCTCCAGTTTTGTGCAAAAGCAGTAGGAGGAACGTAACATGAATAACATAATTATGCCTGTAAGAAAGCAACTGTGTAACATGAATAACATAATTATGCCTGTAAGAAGGCAACTATGTACGAGCTCAAGAAAACAATATGAGAACTCAACAGTAACAACGGCCCGGAAAGGGCAACAGGGTGGGAGCTGTGTCCCCCAATTAGAGGCTAAGAGAAAGATTTTACGGTGAGTACACAAAAATCTCCTTTACTCTGTCGCCTCATTGGGGGACACAGGACCATGGGACGTCCTAAAGCAGTCCCTGGGTGGGAAGCAATGGACGAATATTGTGCAGACAGGCCCCTATACTTAGGGCACTGCCGCCTGCAGGACACATCTACCCAGGCTCACGTCCGCTGAGGACTGGGTATGAACCCTGTAGTGTTTAGTAAATGTGTGTAAGCTAGTCCAAGTGGCCGCCTTACACACTTGTTGTGCCGAAGCCTGGTGCCGAATGGCCCAGGAGGCCCCTTCCGCCCGTGTAGAGAGTGTGCCGTAATACCGGCTGGAAGAGGAGAATTCTTAAGGCGGTAGGCCTCTTGTATGGTGGATTTGATCCATCTGGCAAGGGTAGCTTTGGAAGCTGGCAGACCGTTGTGGCTGCCTTCTGGAAGGAGGAAAAGAGAATCAGACCTCCGGAAGGACGCAGTCCTAGACACGTATATACGCAATGCCCTGACAAGGTCAAGCGTATGCAGAGCCTTCTCCACTCTATGAACCGGAACCGGACAAAGGGATGGTAGTGAAATTTCCTCATTGAGGTGGAAGTCGGACACAACCTTCGGAAGGAAGGATGGGACCGTACGAAGAACTACCTTGTCCTGGTGAAAAGCCAGGAAGGGCCGTCTGCAGGAGAGTGCTGTCAGTTCAGACACCCTGCGTAGCGAGGTGATTGCCACCAGGAAAACCACCTTCTGGGAAAGAAGGCGGAGCGGGACCTCCTTAAGGGGTTCGAAGGGTGGTTCCTGCAATGCTGTCAGGACCAGGTTGAGGTCCCACGTTTCTAGTGGTCGTCTGTAGGGGGGAACCAATCGGGAAACCCCCTGAAGGAAAGTCCTTACCTGCGGCTTGGTAGCAATGCGCCTTTGAAAAAGCACTGAGAGGGCTGACACCTGGCTCTTAAGCGAGCCCAATGACAGCCTGGCCTCCAGACCAGATTGGAGAAAACCAAGTACTTTGGGTAGGGAATAAGGGAGTGGGATCTGGCCACAAGATTCGCCCCAGGTAAAGAAAGCTTTCCAGGTACGGTAATAAATCTTGGCAGAGGCTGGTTTCCGTGCTCTGATCATGGTTCCAATGACGTCCGTCGAGAGCCCTGCCTGGGTTAGAACCCAGGTCTCAAGGGCCACGCCGTCAAATTGAGAGCCCCCGAGTTCTGGTGGTAGAACGGGCCTTGTGATAGAAGATCATGGCAGTCGAGGAGACGCCAGGGGGCGTCTGCTGTGAGTTGTACGATGTCGGCGCACCATGTGCGTCTGGGCCAGTCCGGTGCAATTAGGATGGTTGGAACTCCCTCTTGTTTGATCTTCCTCACCACTCTGGATATCAGGGGGAGAGGTGGAAAAATATACAGAAGCTGGAACTGGGTCCAGTCCTGAACCAGCGCGTCTGCTCCGAGCGACCGCGGATCGTGTGTTCTGGCCATGAAGTTGGAGACCTTGGCATTGAAGTGGGATGCCATTAGGTCCACATCCGGGGTCCCCCAGCGGAGACAGATCTGTTGAAAAATTTCGGGATGGAGAGACCACTCTCCCGAGTCTATTCCTTGTCGGCTGAGGAAGTCTGCTTCCCAGTTGTCCACACCCGGAATGTGGACCGCCAAAAGAACCGACCCTGTGTCCAACGCCCAGCGGAGGATGTGTGACACTTCTCGCATCGCCTGGGTACTGCGGGTCCCCCCTTGCACATATGCCACAGCCGTGGCATTGTCCGACTGTATTCTGATGTGAGAGGCTGCCAGTAAGTGATGGAAGGCCCTCAATGCCAGAAGGATGGCACGAATATCCAGTATGTTGATGGGCATGGTCGCTTCCACTGGGGACCACTTGCCCTGTGCCCTGTGGTGTAGGTGCACCGCACCCCAACCAGTCAGGCTCGCGTCGGTGGTCAGAACCTTCCATTGACCTGTGAGAAAGGATTTCCCCTTTGCTAGCGAGGTTGGCTTGAGCCACCAGTGCAGGGACCTCCTGGTTGATGACGTTAGCTGGAACTCCCTGTCGAGAGAAAAGGGATTCCTGTCCCAGGACTTGAGAATGGCTAGTTGGAGAGGTCTGAGGTGAAACAAGGCAAATGGGACAGCTTCTATTGCTGCTGCCATCTTGCCGAGGACTCTCATGGCAAACCGGAGAGATCGAGGGGGTTTGCAGAGGAGGGTGCGAACTGCTAGTCGGAGAGCCAGTGCCTTGTCCTTGGGAAGGAGCACTAGACCCCTGGAGGTGTTGAATAACATTCCCAGGAAGGTCAGGGACTGACTCGGGGTTGGTGATGACTTTTGTAGGCTGATTAACCAGCCCATGCGACAGAGTATCGGTTGTGATTGAGACGCTGAGCTCGCAGTCCTTGAAGGTGGGAGTCTTGATGAGTAGATCGTCCAGGTATGGAACGACTACTATGCCTCTGGAGTGCAGGACGTCCATGGTGGCTGCCATGACCTTGGTGAACACTCTGGGAGCTGTGGCGAGTCCGAAAGGGAGAGCCACGAATTGGTAGTGGTCCTGGCCCATTGCGAACCTGAGAAACCTCTGATGGGCAGGTGCAATGGGTATATGCAGGTATGCATCTTGTAGGTCTATGGAGGCGAGATATTCTCCCTTCTCCATGGACGCAATGATGGACCGAAGGGACTCCATGCGGAAATGACGGACCCGTACATATTTGTTGAGCTGTTTTAGGTCTAGTATGGGCCGTACGCTGCCTCCTTTCTTGGGAACTACGAACAGATTGGAGTAGAACCCTCGGAAGTGGTCGGTCGTGGGTACCAGTACTATGACTCCTGCTTGAAAAAGCGAGGAGACCGCTTGGTGGTAGGCACGAGCCTTGGCTGGCAGTTTTGGGGGGACAGAGAGGAAGAATCGGTCCGGTGGGTTGGAGGTGAAGTCTATTTTGTATCCGGAAGACACTAGTTCCCTGACCCACCTCTCTTCTGTAATAGGCAGCCAGACTTGATGAAAGAGCAAAAGTCGGCCGCCTTACTGGTGTGGTGTCTTCCGGAGTCCGTGAGTCATGATGAGGAGAAAGTTTGAGATTTTCCTCCTCTGGGCTTAGGCTGGCCTGCTTTTGACTGCCAGGTCTTGTCCGACCTTTGCGTCAATCGTGAGTTGTCCCTGCGTGGGGAACGGTTACGATTTTGTGCTGGACGCGAGACGGACTAGCCGGAGGAATTCCGAAAGGATCGGAATCGAGTTTGGTTATGCTTCTTGTAAGTGCGTTTAGGTTTCAGTTGGGGAAGAGAAGTACTCTTACCCCCGGTGGCGTTGGATATCATAGTGTCCAACTGTTCACCGAAAAGTCTCCCACTGAGGTAGGGGAGGTGCGTGAGGGACTTCTTTGAGGCTGCGTCCGCTTTCCATTCCCGCAGCCAGAGGATACGCCGAATCGTGATGGCGTTTGATGCTATCCCCGCTACTCCCCAAGCTGAATCCAAAGCTGCATGGAGCATGTAGTCTGCTACAACTGCTATTTGAACCGCTTGGTCCGACAGGTCAGGAGCGGATGCTTGGAGAGCTTGTAAATTCTTTGCCCAGGCCAGAATGGCCTTGGCAGCCCAAACTGAGGCGAACGCGGGAGCCAGGGATGCCCCTGCTGCCTCGAAAATTGAACGAGCCATGCGTTCTACCTGCCGGTCTGCTGCGTCCCTGAGGGTTGAGCTATCTGGCAGTGAAAGGAGGGTCTGTGCTGCTAGCCTAGAGACTGGGGGGTCCACTTCAGGTGGATCTGTCCATTGCTTGGTGTCCTTCTGTGGGAAGGGGTACCTCGCCTCCAGATATTTGCGATTAGCGAATTTTTTCTCAGGCTGTGAGAGCTGCTTTTTAAGGATCGCCTTAAACTCTGGGTGGTTAGACAAAACCTTAGGCGGCTTCAGAGGTCCTTCAAAGGAAATCTTATGTTCTGGGGCCTCTGGTAGCGGATCAGAAATGTCCAGCACTTGATGGATGGAAGAGATTATGTCCTCAACTAGCGCTGTATTGCTAGGAGGGATTGGGATCAGGGACCCCTCCGTTTCTCTGTCTGAGTCAGAGTCGCAGATGCCTTCCGAATCCTGTGTATCACTGAGGCGTCCCCTGCTGAGTGGGCCGGGGAGGAGGCCTTCTCTGGTCGGGGATTGCGGAGATCTGCATCGTCTGTCCCTGGAATGGGACGGTCTAGATGACCTGGAGCTACGGTGTCTATCCCTAGAGGGGGATGACCGTGTGCTATGGGATGACGCAGATGGACTTGATCTATGGGTCCGCTTGCGTCCTGACCTAGACGTGGATGTGCCAGGGTCATCTTGTTCCTTAGTCAAGCTCTCCCTTTGCTGGGTAACGGTCATAGCCGGGGCATGACCCTGCAGAGCCTGAAGCAATGTGGAGGTTAGGTTATCTATAGACTGCGTCATAGATTGCGATATCTGAGTAGCCCATTCCGGCGTGGCATTAGACACTGAGGCATTAGCAGGGGCTTCTTGTGGCTCTGACACATTAGTTTGTATACAGTTCTGACAATGCGGGTACGAGCTCCTACTGGGGAGAGCGGTCCCGCAGGCTGTGCAGAATGCATAATAGCAGTTCTGCCTGGTTCTCTTGGACCTTGAGCCCGGCATAGTGCACAGAGTGCAGAAGTGCTGCCAGCAGAGGACCTTACAGGGGTAGAGAAACCTATAGGGGAGCCTTATAGGTAATATGGATTCACAGCTAAGTAAAAAACCCAGCTGTGATCTTACCCCACCAGTGTGCCCCTAGGTCCAGCGCCGAAGATCCACAGTCCTGTGCCCCCCGGAGACTGGCTGCCTGGTCCTGCAGACCGGGAGATGCAGGGTTAATCTGCAGCAGAAAATGGCTGCGGAGACAGAGAGGAAAGGAGGAGAAGGGGGCGGAGAGCTGGAAAAAGGCGGCAAGGCTGTGTAAAAACGCGCCCTTTCTGTCTCAATCCACCCACTTTATGACACTGTAGAGTGTCATATTTGTCATCCGGGGGGCGGAGAGGAGGCGGCAGCTTCAGCTAGGCCGAAGCCGGGGCCTAAATTAGATGCCTGAGGCTCAGAAGGGCTCCAGGCCGGCGCGAAAGTCCGGGAGGGGGTCGGATCTGAACCGGACCCCTCCAGATTTAAAGGCAGGATGGCGGTGGGGCTATAAGCGAGAAGGGGGAGCCCGGTAGGGGTCTCCCTGAGGCAGTATAGAGCTGGTGCTGCCGCAGAGACAGGGGCGCAGGGAGCCCTGTGTCTGTATGTGCCATGCCTGCCTGCACTCCCCCCGGCCCCAACAGGAGCCCGCAGCTGGGCTGGGGTCCCTGGATGTAGGCGCAGTGTGCTGGCCCATTGCTGGGAGCTGTAGAATGCTGCCTGTACAGGCCCTACCTGAGGTGTCTCAACCTAATACCCCCAGAGGGGGATAGGGAGGGTACTGTTGTCACCTTCAGGGGCCATTATCCTCGCCTCGACCTCAACCCAGAAACCAAAAGGAATTGGGGAAGGAGGGGGGTCTCGACTTCGAACCAGCACCCGAGGGACTGGGGAAGGAGCGACATGGGGAATAGCCATCTCTACTTCAACTGGGCACCCCATAATAGGGGGCCGAGGAAGGAGCCATGCCGGGAGTCTCACAGGAGACCCTCTTTTCTTCATCTGTAATTCCGTCGGAAAAAACGGAGTAAAAATCTTTTAGGTGTGCCTCCTATGCGACACTAAGCAAAAACTGGAGAAGGCTGATGCCGTCCAGGGGTGTATACTGCACAGGAGGAGCCACAGTTAATCTTTTTCAGATTATGCATAGTGTCGCCTCCTAGTGGACAGCAGCATAACACCCATGGTCCTGTGTCCCCCAATGAGGCGACAGAGTAATATTTTTTATATAAAATAGTTTTTATTGTATAAAAGCACCAAAACATGAATAATAAACCTCTATGACTTCACCCTCGGTCACTGAAGCTCCCCTCCCAAGCAGCTCATCCACCAGTGGTTTTCAGCCGGGACGGTCGCATCTTGGCACCGTCCAGGCTGAATACTGTATATTCCCTATATATGGATTACTGCGTGGGACACAGCAACGGACAGGTATCGTATTTTGTTGGTTTGTTATTTTACTTTTATTACAGGAGATCGAGGGCTTTGCTTGGATTAGGCAAGTTCTAAGTATGGTTTAATTAAGAATTTTAAAAGGTGTCTCTTTTTTCAAATAAAGGACTTTATTCTGGCTGTGTCTTTATTTACAATACAACTATAGGATTAGTAATGGATAGGTGTCTTATAGACTCTTCTCCATTACTAAGCACAACTATTGCCCCACTTGCTATCACTACAGGGCAAGTGGGAAGAGCCGGGCAAAGCACCAGAGTTGGTGCATCTATTAGATGTGCCTTTTCTGGCAGCTGCAGGCTGCTATTTTTAGGCGGGGGGGACACGTAGTCAATATTCATGGCCTCTTACCAGTCTGAGTATACCAGCCCCCAAACTGTGAGCTTTAACAAGGCTGGTTGTCAAAAATAGGGGGACCCCACACCGTTTTTTTTTTTTTCTCTTTATTTAATTATAGCATGGGGACCCCTCTATTCTTGATAGCCAACCTTGCTGAAGCTGACAGCTGAGGGTTGCAGACCCCAGCTGTGAGTTGTCTGGCTGGTTATCAAAAATAGGGATTTTTTTTTTTTTTTTTTAAATTACCAGAGAATGAGGAGAGCAGTGTTCAGCGCCAGGGAAGAGTGCTTACTGTAACGCTTCTTCCCCGGCACCGATGCATGTCACATGGATTACATCCATATGTGTATGCACGTGTGCGGGACGTTTTATGGCCCGTGCTGACATGAAAAAAATTGACATGTCAGCGTGTTTTGCCCACGGACACACGGTCCCTGGAAACACACTGATATGTGGACATTCATGGGTCATTCACTTGAACAGGCAAATAGCGCTACGTTCCTCCCGAGTCTCCACGCATGGCTAAGTAGCACTGTACAGCCACATATGGGGTATTGCTACGTTCGGTAGAAATTGTAGGACAAATTCTGTTGCCATTTTTACTCACTTTTTGTGTGAAAATGTAAAATCTTTGGTTAAAACTAAATTTTGGTGGCAAAAATGTGGTTATTTTGTCCTCACTGGCCAATGGTATAAAATTCTGTGACACACCCATGGTGTCAATATGATCAGCGCACCCCTAGATAAATTCGTTGAGAGGTGTCGTTCGTAAAATGGGGTCACTTATGGGGGGGGGGTGTCTGCTGTTTTGGCACCTCATGGGCTCTCCCAGTGGATCATGGCACCTGCAAACCAGAACAGTAAAGTCTGGATCTCCTTCCCTTCTGAGCTCTGCCATGCACCCAAACCGTGGTTTATCCCCACATATGGGTTATCAGCATACTCGGGACAAATTGCACAATAACTTTTGGGGTCCAATTTCTTCTGTTAACCTTGCGAAAATAAAAATTGGGGGCAAAAAGATATTTTTTGTGAAAAAAAATATGATTTTTTTATTTTTATGGCTCTGCGTTATAATCTTCTGTGAAGCACTTGGGGGTTCAAAGTGCTCACCACACATCTAGATAAGTTCCTTAGGGGGTCTAGTTTCCAAAATGGTGTCATTTGTGGGGGGTTTCCACGGTTTAGGCACATCAGGGGCTCTCCAAACATGACATGGCGTCCGATCTCAATTCCAGCCAATTTTGCATTGAAAAGTCAAACAGCGCCCCTTCCCTCCCGAGCTTTGCCGTGCGTCAAACAGTGGTTTACCCCCACATATGGGGTATTGGAGTACTCAGGACAAATTGTACATTAACTTTTGGAGCCCAATTTCTCCTGTTACCCTTGGGAAAATAAAATTCTGGTCTGAATTACATTTTTTGTGAAAGAAAGTTAAATGTTCTTTTTTTTTTTTTTTTTTTTTTAAACATTCAAAAAATTCCTGTGAAGCACCTGAAAGGTTAATAAACATCTTGAATGTGGTTTTGAGCACCTTGAGGGGTGCAGTTTGTAGAATGTTGTCACTCTTGGGTATTTTCTATCATACAGACACCTCAAAGTGACTTCAAAGGTGAGGTGGTCCCTAAAATAAAAAATGGTGTTGTAAAAATGAGAAATCGCTGTTTAGCTTTTAATCGTTATAACTTCCTAACAAAAAAAAAAAAAAAATTGGTTCCAAGATTGTGCTGATGTAAAGTAGACATGTGGGAAATGTTATTTTTAAACTATTTTTGTGAAACATATTTCTCGGTTTTAAGGGCATCAAAATTCAAAGTTTGAAAATTGCTAAATTTTCACCAAATTTCCATTTTTTACACAAAAACTCAAGTTATATCGAAGAAATTTTACCACTAAAGTGAGGTACAATATGTCATGAAAAAACAATCTCAGAATCGGCAAGATCCGTTAAAGCGTTCCAGAGTTATCACCTTATAAAGGGACAGTAGTCAGAAATTTTAAAAATTGGCCCGGTCATTAACATGCAAACCACCCTCGCGGGGGGGGGGGGGGGGGGGGGGGTTAAAAGGGTTAAGGAGTGCACCAGCTTCCTGTGGGTGTTGTGACAGTAAGCTCCTGGCTGACATGACAATTCTGGCCGGGGCCATGACTGAACATTGGAAATATGAAGGGGGTGAATGTAGAAAAGAGCAGCCTACAAATGTAAGAAATCTCTTGAGAATGGAGAGAATTCTTAATACAAAGAAATTAAGAAGTTGCTGTTTTTTACGAGCAGTTTGCAATTTAAACCATTTATGTTGAGAATCCGTTTAATGGGTTTATATCAAAAGTAAGTAAGCAACCATTCACAATATAAGATATTTGCCGATCGGTCCAACCATTGGGACCACCAACAACACACATTAGATGACTGTCGGAGTAAGTATCGTTCTGTCATCTCAGCCATTTCTCCCATACACAGGACAACTTGCTCAGCGGAACTTTCCTAGTCATCATTAGGGCTGTGATCATCCATGGACTTGCAGAGGTCTGGGTTATCTGTGCTTTATGCCATACAAACAAACAAATGGTCCAGAGGTTTCATACCATTGCTACAACAAAATGAATCTGCGCCAACCAAGCTTCTCTGCTCAACTGGAGAAATAGCAGCTGCAACACCACAGTGTTGTATGGGACTGGACTAGACAGTCTCCCAACTAAGGCCTCTTTCACACTTCAGTCTTTTGGCGTCAGTCTGAAACCGCCATTTTCCTCAAATAGCGGATCCGCCATTTTTTTTTGGCGGATCCGCTATTTTCCCCATAGACTTGCATTAGCGACGGATTGTGGCGGATGGTCGTCCGTTCCATCCGCCATGCGACGGATCCGTCAAAATTTGGCGGACGTTGTCTAGACATTGACGGACATTATAACATTTTTTGTCTGCGCCGAAATGGCGATTCGCGACGGATCCGTCGCATCCGCCATTCCATAGAACGGCCGCCTATGGGCGACGGATCCGTCGCGACCGTCATTTCGGCGGATCCGTCGCCCCAATCCGCTTTTTCAATTGCGCATGCTCCAAAAAGTAGATACTTTTCCCAGACAACCCCCAAGTAACGGATCCGTCAAAAAAACGGATCCGTTAGAGCTGTTTTCTCAACAATTGTGACGGTTCCGTCACTATGTCGGAGCAGACTGACGCCAAACAACTGAAGTGTGAAAGAAGCCTAACCAGACAGTGGCAGCAGACCCCACAGGGAGAAGTATAGCCAGGTCTTCTCTTCTCCCCAGCACACATCAGAATTCTGTTCTGTGCCGTGACTAGGAGACTACATCACTGCATCCGGCTAACAGGATGGCACCACCAAACTTGCTAATTTTGAGCCACTGAGTATATGAATGCATTGGGAGACAAGATGGTGGGTCTGTCTGAATCCCAAATTCAGACAAGAGCCCTATTAGATTCTTTGACAAGTCAAAAATCTAAGCTTAAAGGGACGCCATCATCAGAAAAAGAACCACTGTTTACATCAGGTCTTTGTAATACAGGTATTTAGTTAAAAAATAAAATAATTTTTTTTCTTAATAATACCCCACTATTTATTCAAAGAATAAAATTAGTGATTATGCACTTTTTACACTAGTGATTTTTTTTTTAACTCAATTTGCGTCCATTCAGAAAGTTTTCAGCAGGTTCATTATCATCAAAGGCAGAATTAAAGTGACCAGTAACACCACACGAACTACAAATCACAATAGGTGATGTCACAGCTCTCCGGCTCCCCTCCCTTCACACGCTCATTAGATGTGGCAATACAAGATAGTGTTCAGATCTAACTATTGTGGCTAAGTACAGATATTTTTCCTAAAACTAAAGTACCGTTTATACTCGAGTATAAGCCGACCCGAGTATAAGCCGACCCCCCTAATTTTGCAACAAAAAACTGGGAAAACTTATTGACTCGAATATAAGCCTAGGGTGGAAAATGCAGCAGGTACCGGTGAATTTCAAAATTAAAAATAGATACTCCATACCGTTCATTATGGCCCCACAGATCCTCCACATAAAGCTGTGCCACATATAATGCTCTGCACCGTTCATTATGGCCCCATAGATGCTCCACATAAAGCTGTGCCACATATAATGCTCTGCACCGTTCATTATGGCCCCATAGATGCTCCACATAAAGCTGTGCCACATATAATGCTCTGCACCGTTCATTATGGCCCCATAGATGCTCCACATAAAGCTGTGCCATATATACAATGCTCTGCACCGTTGCCCCATAGATACTCCACATAAAGCTGTGCCATATATACAATGCTCTGCACCGTTGCCCCATAGATAGCTGTGCCATATATATAATGCTCTGCACCGTTGCCCCATAGCTGTGCCATATATATAATGCTCTGCACCGTTGCCCCATAGCTGTGCCATATATATAATGCTCTGCACCGTTCATTATGGCCCCATAGATGCTCCACATAAAGCTGTGCCATATATATAATGCTCTGCACCGTTGCCCCATAGCTGTGCCATATAGTGCTCTGCACCGTTGCCCCATAGCTGTGCCATACAGTGCTCTGCACCGTTGCCCCATAGCTGTGCCATATATATAATGCTCTGCACCGTTGCCCCATAGCTGTGCCATATAGTGCTCTGCACCGTTGCCCCATAGCTGTGCCATATAGTGCTCTGCACCGTTGCCCCATAGCTGTGCCATATAGTGCTCTGCATCGTTGCCCCATAGCTGTGCCATATAGTGCTCTGCACCGTTGCCCCATAGCTGTGCCATATAGTGCTCTGCACCGTTGCCCCATAGCTGTGCCATATAGTGCTCTGCACCGTTGCCCCATAGCTGTGCCATATAGTGCTCTGCACCGTTGCCCCATAGCTGTGCCATATAGTGCTCTGCACCGTTGCCCCATAGCTGTGCCATATAGTGCTCTGCACCGTTGCCCCATAGCTGTGCCATATAGTGCTCTGCACCGTTGCCCCATAGCTGTGCCATATAGTGCTCTGCACCGTTGCCCCATAGCTGTGCCATATAGTGCTCTGCACCGTTGCCCCATAGCTGTGCCATATAGTGCTCTGCACCGTTGCCCCATAGCTGTGCCATATAGTGCTCTGCACCGTTGCCCCATAGCTGTGCCATAGTGCTCTGCACCGTTGCCCCATAGCTGTGCCATATAGTGCTCTGCACCGTTGCCCCATAGCTGTGCCATATAGTGCTCTGCACCGTTGCCCCATAGCTGTGCCATATAGTGCTCTGCACCGTTGCCCCATAGCTGTGCCATATAGTGCTCTGCACCGTTGCCCCATAGCTGTGCCATATAGTGCTCTGCACCGTTGCCCCATAGCTGTGCCATATAGTGCTCTGCACCGTTGCCCCATAGCTGTGCCATATAGTGCTCTGCACCGTTGCCCCATAGATACTCCACATAAATCTGTGCTATTGCTGCTGCTGCAATAAAAAAAAAAAAACACATACTCACCTCTCTTGCTTGCAGCTCCTCAGCGTCCCATCCCGGCGTCTCTCCGCAGTGACTGATCAGGCAGAGGGCGGCGCGCACACTATATGCGTCATCGCGCCCTCTGACCTGCACAGTCAGAGCGGAGACGCCGGGAAGATGGCGCGGCGCCCGGCGTGTGGAACGAGGACAGGTGAATATGCGATACTTACCTGCTCCCGGCGTCCCGCTCCTTCCCCCGGACAGCTGGTCTTCGGTGCCGCAGCCTCTTCCTCTATCAGCGGTCACCGTTACCGCTTCATTAGAGAAATGAATAGGCGGCTCCGCCCCTATGGGAGGTGGAGTCCATATTCATTTCTCTAATGAGCGGTCCCACGTGACCGCTCAGGGGAAGAGGCTGCGGGACCGAAGACAGTGGGACCGGCAGGGGGAGCGCCAGGAACGCCGGAACTAGGTGAGTATATGACAGTCCTCACCCGCCGACCCCACCACCGATCATGACTCGAGTATAAGCCGAGAGGGGCACTTTCAGCCCAAAAATTTGGGCTGAAAATCTCGGCTAATACTCGAGTATATACGGTATGAGTCTAAAAACGCAACAGTGGTCAGTGTGTGAATTGCAAGATCTGTTTATTTTCAATAAAGAATGTGCCAAGAAAAAACAAACCTAACATTTTTAAAACATTTACTTTTAAAACAAATACCTGATTTAATCAATAGGTTATTTTCTGAGGTAGCTCCCTACTGGAGTCACAATTCAATGAACCTCCTCTCTCTACAGGAGAGAGCCCCAAAGAGAGATGGACATGCCTTAAAAGTTTAAAAATTAAAACAAACATTACATCTTACATTTAAAATAACAATTGTCATATATATTTATTTTTACATTATAACCTGTCATTAGATTCATCGGCCCAAACCACAGGGAGAATTAACCTAATGATCGGTACCCTATGAATGGGGAAAAAAGCAGTCGTTATAAATGGTAACGTTTTGCAATTTATTAATAAGCCCTCAGTTCGAGACAGGAGGAATTTCTAATATTATATGGTTTAGTGGCCACGTTTGCAGTCTATCAGCCTGCTAGGTGCCCCTGTGCTCCTCTGACGGTGCAGATGCAAAGCTGCCTCTGCTTGGAACTTCGGAGTGCACATTTTGAGCCACCAGGGCGACAAAAACACTTGTCCAAACTGTCAATCAGAATCGATCCTGAAACAAATGAGACAACTGTCATGCACACTTGCACAAAGCGCTTATTTAGGCCTCAATTTAGTGATCAGATGTGTGCACCCCACTACAAAAAAAGAAAACGCAGTATAAGTCGTAGCCATATCCACATGTAGATTCACGTGATAAAAATCCACATGGTAGGACAAGTGCTAAAACGCCTGACAGCGTCTGCTCACTGGCATTGTTAGGCTGTATGAGTTAGAGCTGAAAGCGGCTCCTGTCTATGAGGGTGCACAAGAATGGATAACATTTGGTGTACGTTCCCAAAGGCAGCCTCGAAAAGCCACATCCCTTGTATCGGGGAAAAAAACAAAACCAGACAATCCACCATTATTATTTTGGCTGGCATCACACACACACGTGTGCCACGTGGACAACTATCACTCAGGTTTCTCTGCAGTTTAGTAATGTCATCCTATAGTTTTGTGGGTAAAATATGGTAAAGGAGTACCCATATTTTAACAAGTTATCACCTACACAGAGAATAGACCATAACTATTAGATCAGTGGGAGTGCGACTACTGGGACCTCCCAATGACTGCAAGAACGAGGCAATCTGATCGCCATAAACATACATTGGTGGTGCATCTGTTTGACCAGCACTTCATTTAGTGCATTATTTCACTTTTTCCAGTAGCCCCAATGGAAATAAAGTAGCTGCTGAGTGCTAATACAATGGGGACCCCCACCAATGTACAAATTATCACCTATCCTATTGAATCGGGATAACCAGTGAGGAGAAAAAATAATCCGCAGGACCCTTGATCAGCAGCTAAAACCATAATCTTTGCCCATCAGATTAGAGCCATGTAAATATTGTATTTATTTTTTTTTACCTGTTGGCAGCAAATGTCATGTCAATAGCCTCGATCTGTTCAGACACATGCAAAAAAAGCAAGTGTGAACCAAAGCAATGAAAGGCTGCCAATTCAACAGATTTTCCACATAGACAAAGCTTCAGATGCATGCTGCTTATCAGCAATCTTTTAATGGCCTGTTTAGATGGACCCACAGTACTTCTACAAGCCCAGAACAGTTATTAATGCAGCTGCTTTAGGCAATAATCCATTATGTTATCAGCACCACATCTTTTCTTTACACTGGACGATGTGCTTCCTTAGGTGCTCCAACACCTGTACTAGCACCCACACATTATGCACTTATCACCTATCCTACACGAGACATAAGCAAAATGCAAAAACAAAAAAAGAAGCACGCTAACAAAAAAGATCCCTAGCCATTCTGATTTAGATGCTGTCCAAACAAACATACATGTGACCACAGCCATTACCTAATGCAACGGTGATTGGCTGCAGCAGTCACAAGTTTGTTTAATGGCATCACCGCTGAAGTAGAGAAGGTAAGGGTAGATTAAATGGGGAGTGGCAGTGGATCAGAGATGCCTTTTTCTACTTTTGTACACCATTCTGAGCTGTTATTGGACCATCCCTTTAAAATATAGGAGGAAAATAGAAAAAAAAGGATAGTTCTAAAAACATCCTATAAGATGCATGATCATTAACTGCCTAAATTGCTAGCCTAGCACCTGATGCCACCAGGAAAAGAAATTCAAGCATCTTCAACACTATAATTTGTGCTCATCTAAACTCCCTGAAGGCCAAAACCGCAGTCAGAAGAACTTGTGTAGTAAAGATAAAAGCTCTGATGCAGTAAGATCTCAGTACCTCTTGTCAGTGACTGATGAAGTCACAGAAAAAACACTTTAGCCCAAACTCAGACGTTCATGAAACAGTCAGAGTACGGTCCATGACTTAGGAACTAACATCTTGAACTCTATAGCTTATGAGGTTGCTGACTTTGGATCAGTAGACCTGAAGTCAGGTCGTAAATCGCAGTAAAAACACCCTTCTTTTAGAGGTGTGCAATTAGATTTGCACGGATCTGGTCCAACATTGTAGCTCATCTTCACGTCTCCATAAGGCATCCTGGGTGCCTTGGATTCTTACTAGACCCCACAATGTCACGACAGCACAGGACCTAGTAAGTTCCTGAGGGAACGGGATGCAATGTGCAGAACTAAAGACCAGCTGTCATGGAGGGCTGGATGCCCATACCGGTGTTGGGCAAATCCAATTGATCATCTCTAATTTCTGTCTTATACTTTTTGCTTTCATATTTATAGGGATGTTCAAAGACCCACATTTTCCGACAAACTGAACGTGAAGAGATGCTGCAACTTGTTGGGTAGGATAATGGCTGAGGAAACCATCCAACCAAGGCTATGCATCAATGACAGGCTCTTATACTCAGAATAGGATGCTAGTAGCATATCTATGCCAGCTCTGCACAACCCTTTTATCTGTTCCCCTCAGGGTTGTGGAGTTGAAGTCGGTGTCCATTTTGATTTGAGTCTGAATGCAATGGACCAACTGCTAAATTATATAAAACATTGGGTCCAGTAGTGCAATCCAGGATGTGCTGTAAATCTACTATATAATTGTCTAAGGGTCACTTCCGTCTGTCTTTCTGTCTGTCCCAGAAATCCCGCGTCGCTGACTGGTCGCGGCCGCCAGGTGACACTGCTAAGGCTGCTTTCACAGTAGCGTCGGTACCGGGCCGTCGCGCTGCGTCGGCCCGAAGCATACTGTGAAAAAAATGCCCGACGTGGGCAGCGGAAGCAGTCTTATGACGCTTCCACTGCCCCATTGCAAGGTCCGGGGAGGAGGGGGCGGAGTTTCAGCCGCGCATGCGCGGTCAAAAAGGGCGGTCTCAAAGCACAAAAAATAGTTACATGTAACGTTTCTTGTGGCGGCGGTGCGCCAAAACACGACGCAACGTTGCACGACGGTTGCAACGTGTGGCAATACGTCGCATTGCGTCGGTAATGTTAGTCTATGGGGAAAAAACGCATCCTGCAAACAACTTTGCAGGATGCGTTTTTTCTCCTAAACGACACATTGCGACGTGCAGCCAAAAAGTAGCCCAAGTCATCTGGGTAATTTCGCAACGCATCTCTGGGAATGGAAGCTGGGGGCAGCTGCGCGCATCGTGACAGCTTCGCTGGGCACCGGCGGGTGAGTATAAAACTATTTTTTATTTTCATTATTTTTTTTTTTTTTTTTTTTTTAACAGGGATATGGTGCCCACACTGCTGTATAATACGTGGGCTGTGTTATATACTGCGCGGCCTGCGTTATATACTGCGCGGCCTGCGTTATATACTGCGCGGCCTGCGTTATATACTGTGTGTCTTCTATATACTACATGGCTCCTGTATACTACGTGGCCTGTGCTATATACTATGTGGCTGCTATATACATACATATGCTAGTGTTTGCATAAGAATTTGGGAAAATTATGACATGTCCTATAAATGTCTGTTCTGTTCCTGATCTAAGGATCTCGGCTTTTAGTAGAGGAATCTGTGCTACACTTTATTTCCATGCTCAGTAGTGACCAGTGCTGTGGAGTCGTAGCTGAGCAGAATCTCTGTTGCACTTTATGTACATGCTCTGTAGTGAGGCAGTGCTGTGTAGTCGTTGATGAGATGAATCTGTGCTGCACTTTATGTACATGCTCAGTAGTGACCAGTATTGTGGAATCGTAGTGGAGATGAATCTGTGCTGCACTTTATGTTCATGCTCAGTAGTGACCAGTGTTGTGGAATCGTAGTGGAAATGAATCTGTGCTGCACTTTATGCCCATGCTCAGTAGTGAGGCCGAGCTGTGGAGTCGTAGTGGAGATGAATCTGTGCTGCACTTTATGTACATGCTCAGTAGTGACCAGTGCTGTGGAGTCGGAGTCAGGGAAATTGAGGATTTGGAGGTTTGGCTTACAGACTCCACAGCACTGGTTCAACTACTTATTGCAGATGAGATTGTGCAAAAGAACTACATAAGATAAGTAATAAAGAAAAAGAATCTGTCAGCATAATTTTGCTATCTATTCTGAGAGCAGCACGATGTAAAAGGCGGAGACCCCAATTCTAGCGATGTGTCACTTACTAGACAAAAGTAAATCAGGGCAATTCAGCAGATCACTAGAGGACTGGTTGACTGGCTGTCTCATGCCTCTTGATCCAGCCACACTCCAAGCATTGATCAGCAGCTTTCTGCCTATGCAGAGTGTAAACAAAAAGCTGCCAATCAGTGGTGTGGGCAGGGCTATGCAGAGCTTAGCATTCTGAGCGCTGCTAGATCAGCAGCAGAGAAGACAGTGAATGTATCAAAATTACGGCAAGCAGCCCAGTAAGTGACATCACTGGGATCATGGTCTTAGCTCCTACATCATGCTCTCAAATTACATAAATTCCTGCCAACAGGATAAAAGGAACCGACTTCAGCCAGGTATGGTTTTTTTCAAAATGCTCCAGCAGGGGATTGTATGGAGATGCAGTCAGTCTGGAGCTGTTCCATGGTTGGGTTTTCCCCGCGCAGCTCTAGGTGATTGGCAGGTCTCCCCACATATACATATAAGAGAGGTTTATCAATTACCTGGAGCTGGGCAGATAGGAGCCGGTCAGGGGTGGCGCAGGAACGGTTACCGACATATTTTACAATGCATTTTTATCGCTGGTTGGCACGTTACGCTGTAAATAAAACTGAATTGTTATTGATACTTTTTTTATTTTTTTTGCTTTGACAAAACATTATTGACATACTTAGGTGCAGACTACATGCATTTATGTCTTTCTGCAGTGGAAACGCACCAAAAACACAGGTGTGTTCTTTACACATGGAATTTACACATATAATGCAAGTCTATGGTGAAAACATGCACAAAAAACTCAAACCCGCAAGAGGAACGGACACGCTGTGGATTTGAAAAACGCTACCGGCGAGTTTACGCAGCGTTAAAAAGAAGCACAGTGGGCACGAGATTTCTATGACTCCTATCCACTTTGCTGGAACTGCAAGACACTGCGTTTTGACAGTGCCAAAAACCCGCAGAATCAAAAATGCACAAAAAGCTCTTGGTGGAAACGTAGCTTTACTACTGTATCCTTCTTGTTTTATACTGTTGGATTCTAGGAACTGGTTAAAAATAAGGCAGCCAATCCATTCAATACTATTAAGATTGTATGCAGGATACAACTTCACAAAATGTTTCCATGACGCAGAAAAAAATCTTAAACCTTCTAGAGTCAAAATCACCAACACAAATGGATCTCACGGAAGCTTCGGATCCCACAAAGACCAAGCCAATGTAGGTACTGGCAGAAGACATGTCCAAAGGAGGGGGCAGGCGTGGTTTCAAAGACACTCCCCAACTTTATATAACACTTCAGGTGAGGACTTCTTCCCCCTCCACCCCGGCGACTGGACCCAGACATGTCTATGCTACAATGCCAACATCTCCAGTCATGTCTCACAGCTCTATTGGACCCGAAGCCGACTTACAAGTGACACTACAGATCATTCCTTCTCTCTGGAGGAAAGAAACTGCAAAACAGTTATTCCAGGCATGTATGTGGAAATTTCAGCGTGGCATACACTAGTACTTTTGTAAAGCAGGATACAGTTTCTCCTCCAAAATTAAAGATTCAGAGGAAAACAACCTATGGAGAAGGAAAAAAAAAAAAACACAACAAAGGACACTCCTCCAGGGCTCCAGGCCGTCCCCTAATCTGGGCATTATGTGCACACTGCAGCCACGTGCCTAATTACTGCGTACATCATGGCTCTCACAAATGGTGGTGATGTCAGTAAAACATGAGTTTTCTGGTCTATACCAGTAAAAAAAAAATATTACAACAAAAAACCCACAAAATATTGACAATAAAGGATGTATGTGTCTAAATTCAGATGGACATAATTATACATATGACAGATTACGTCTGCAGGCATACACGTGTGAATCTCAGGGTGTCTCACAATGACGGATCTGGCTGAGCAAGTGAACTAACTATTGCAAACACAGCTCTGCTCACAGTTGGCTACCAAACACCTCACCTCCTGGCCATCACCAACAAAAAATCCCCAGACAAATGAAGCTCTGTCTTCACGCACTTGTCTGTGCAAAACACTCTTCCAGTCAACCATTGGGTAAATACACGTCACCACTGCATTCACTGATTGGCTGCAGAGGTCACCTGTCTATAAATAATCAACAGGAAGTACACAAGCATACATCCTGTTGCCATTGCATGACTAGGTAACCTCGGCAGGTGATCACTGGCTGCAGTGGTTAAAGCCACAGTCACTGATCAGCTGGCAGCTTGCCAGATATGGAGGCAAAACTAGCAAGTCACCTGGACAAGGCTAGGAATGAGCATGCAAACCCTATAGTAGCATATAAGAGCCAGAGAAGACCAGCCCATTTAAGTGAAGCCCAGCATTTGGAAGAAGCAGCCGCTTCAGAGCCTGGACCTGGGAGTCGTGCTGAAGCTTGACGGCTTTACACATCTTCTAGCAATGTACTATTTTCAGGTTTTTCGAGAGAACAATGTCATTTGGATATTTTCCCTCATTCTGGTCTCATTTACTGCTGCCCACACAACCTGTAGGACTGTGGAAAGAGCTCCAAGCCAAAGATCTGCAGCTGCATACCCCTTGCTCCCTGCTAACCAGTACACTGGAGGTAAAGATCTGTCTACATGTCAAAAATAACCAACCATAAAACAAAAGCAAAACACCTTAGGCTAAGTTCACATTTGCGTTCGGCGCCGCAGCGTCGCCGCATGCGTCATGCGCCCCTATATTTAACATGGGGGCGCATGGACATGCGTTGTGGTGCGTTTTTTGACACATGTGTCTTTTTGGGCGCACGCGTCAGGGCGCACAGGACGCAGCAAGTTGCATTTTTTGTGCGTCCTTTTTCATACAAAAAAAGGACGCATGCGTCAAAAAACAATGCGTTTTGCATGCGTTGTGCGTTGCGTCGCCGATGCGTCGCCGACGCAACACACAACAACGCAAATGTGAAAGTAGCCTTAGATGCAGAGGGCGTTTGCAACTACAGTATGTGAGGGGTATACACTGGCCGGGATAGGAGTCTTCCTCCATCCGCCCAACAGTGTCCATAGGATCAGGTAGGGCTCAATGAGACATCTGTGCACATCGGTCCGAGGATGGACGACCCGACCCAAGCGGATATGTCTCTATGAGGCTGCGACACTCCGTTCAGGAGAGCGACGACTGGTCAGTGCCCTAAGGAGAAGCTTTAGGAAACAACACGCTCCTCCAAAGAAAGAGCAACTCCTGACGCCGTATAGCCTGGAAAACATGCGCCTCAGAAAGCTGCGTATAAATGGCACATGGGAACATTAAACCCCAGCACAGGTGTGAACAGGGCCTAACCCCAATATCTACCACGCAATCACATAACAGAAATGGGTCCTAATCACAAGTTTCTGTCAATGCAGGGACTTGTAGTTGCAGCACGGGACTGCAGCATGTTAGGAACTGTGAGGGTTAGGCATGCTGCAACTTGTTGTTCAGCAGTTACTACAGGCATAGTTGTACAACAGCATGTCATATTTAGGGTAGAGCATGACTAGACTTGTAGTCCTACACTTTTCTAGAAGTGCATGAGGAGTGCTGTAATACTACAGCATGAGAACTCCTATGACAGGGTACTATGAGACTTGTAGTCCTACACTTTCCATATAAAAGTGAGGTGCTGCTGCAGGATACACTGGGACTTGTAATCCCATACTTTCCATGGCGCAGGGCAGTGCGGCACTTGGGGGTCCGCGCTCTACGGGGCAGTGCGGCACTTGGGGGTCCGCGCTCTACGGGGCACAGTGCGGCACTTGGGGGTCCGCGCTCTACGGGGCACAGTGCGGCACTTGGGGGGGCACGCTCTAAGGGGCACAGTGCGGCACTTTGGGGGGTTCGCTCTACGGGGCACAGTGCGGCACTTTGGGGGGTTCGCTCTACGGGGCACAGTGCGGCACTTGGGGGGTTCGTTCTACGGCGCACAGTGCGGCACTTGGGGGGAGTGCGCTCTACGGGGCACAGTGCGGCACTTGGGGGGAGTGCGCTCTACGGGGCACAGTGCGGCACTTGGGGGGAGTGCGCTCTACGGGGCACAGTGCGGCACTTGGGGGGAGTGCGCTCTACGGGGCACAGTGCGGCACTTGGGGGGAGTGCGCTCTACGGGGCACAGTGCGGCACTTGGGGGGAGTGCGCTCTACGGGGCACAGTGCGGCACTTGGGGGGAGTGCGCTCTACGGGGCACAGTGCGGCACTTGGGGGGAGTGCGCTCTACGGGGCACAGTGCGGCACTTGGGGGGAGTGCGCTCTACGGGGCACAGTGCGGCACTTGGGGGGAGTGCGCTCTACGGGGCACAGTGCGGCACTTGGGGGGAGTGCGCTCTACGGGGCACAGTGCGGCACTTGGGGGGAGTGCGCTCTACGGGGCACAGTGCGGCACTTGGGGGGAGTGCGCTCTACGGGGCACAGTGCGGCACTTGGGGGGAGTGCGCTCTACGGGGCACAGTGCGGCACTTGGGGGGAGTGCGCTCTACGGGGCACAGTGCGGCACTTGGGGGGAGTGCGCTCTACGGGGCACAGTGCGGCACTTGGGGGGAGTGCGCTCTACGGGGCACAGTGCGGCACTTGGGGGGGAGTGCGCTCTACGGGGCACAGTGCGGCACTTGGGGGGAGTGCGCTCTACGGGGCACAGTGCGCTCTACGGGGCACAGTGTGGCACGTTGGGGGCGTGCTCTACGGGGCACAGTGTGGCACTTGGGGGGGGGGGGGGAGTGCGCTCTACGGGGCACAGTGCGGCACTTGGGGGGGGAGTGCGCTCTACGGGGCACAGTGCGGCACTTGGGGGGAGTGCGCTCTACGGGGCACAGTGCGGCACTTGGGGGGAGTGCGCTCTACGGGGCACAGTGCGGCACTTGGGGGGAGTGCGCTCTACGGGGCACAGTGCGGCACTTGGGGGGAGTGCGCTCTACGGGGCACAGTGCGGCACTTGGGGGGAGTGCGCTCTACGGGGCACAGTGCGGCACTTGGGGGGAGTGCGCTCTACGGGGCACAGTGCGGCACTTGGGGGGAGTGCGCTCTACGGGGCACAGTGCGGCACTTGGGGGGAGTGCGCTCTACGGGGCACAGTGCGGCACTTGGGGGGAGTGCGCTCTACGGGGCACAGTGCGGCACTTGGGGGGAGTGCGCTCTACGGGGCACAGTGCGGCACTTGGGGGGAGTGCGCTCTACGGGGCACAGTGCGGCACTTGGGGGGAGTGCGCTCTACGGGGCACAGTGCGGCACTTGGGGGGAGTGCGCTCTACGGGGCACAGTGCGGCACTTGGGGGGAGTGCGCTCTACGGGGCACAGTGCGGCACTTGGGGGGAGTGCGCTCTACGGGGCACAGTGCGGCACTTGGGGGGAGTGCGCTCTACGGGGCACAGTGCGGCACTTGGGGGGAGTGCGCTCTACGGGGCACAGTGCGGCACTTGGGGGGAGTGCGCTCTACGGGGCACAGTGCGGCACTTGGGGGGAGTGCGCTCTACGGGGCACAGTGCGGCACTTGGGGGGAGTGCGCTCTACGGGGCACAGTGCGGCACTTGGGGGGAGTGCGCTCTACGGGGCACAGTGCGGCACTTGGGGGGAGTGCGCTCTACGGGGCACAGTGCGGCACTTGGGGGGAGTGCGCTCTACGGGGCACAGTGCGGCACTTGGGGGGAGTGCGCTCTACGGGGCACAGTGCGGCACTTGGAGGGAGTGCGCTCTACGGGGCACAGTGCGGCACTTGGGGGGAGTGCGCTCTACGGGGCACAGTGCGGCACTTGGGGGGAGTGCGCTCTACGGGGCACAGTGCGGCACTTGGGGGGGAGTGCGCTCTACGGGGCACAGTGCGGCACTTGGGGGGGAGTGCGCTCTACGGGGCACAGTGCGGCACTTGGGGGGGGAGTGCGCTCTACGGGGCACAGTGCGGCACTTGGGGGGAGTGCGCTCTACGGGGCACAGTGTGGCACTTGGGGGGGGAGTGCGCTCTACGGGGCACAGTGTGGCACTTGGGGGGGAGTGCGCTCTACGGGGCACAGTGCGGCACTTGGGGGGGTGCGCTCTACGGGGCACAGTGCGGCACTTGGGGGGTGCGCTCTACGGGGCACAGTGTGGCACGTTGGGGGCGTGCTCTACGGGGCAGTGTGGCACTTGGGGGGGAGTGCGCTCTACGGGGCACAGTGCGGCACTTGGGGGGGTGCGCTCTACGGGGCACAGTGCGGCACTTGGCGGGGTGCGCTCTACGGGACACAGTGCGGCACTTTGGGGGCATGCTCTACGGGGCACAGTGCGGCACTTGGGGGGGTGCGCTCTACGGGGCACAGTGCGGCACTTGGGGGGGTGCGCTCTACGGGGCAGTGTGGCACTTTGGGGGCGTGCTCTACGGGGCACAGTGTGGCACTTGGGGGGAGTGCGCTCTACGGGGCACAGTGTGGCACGTTGGGGGCGTGCTCTACGGGGCACAGTGTGGCACTTGGGGGGGAGTGCGCTCTACGGGGCACAGTGTGGCACTTGGGGGGGGGAGTGCGCTCTACGGGGCACAGTGCGGCACTTGGGGGGGTGCGCTCTACGGGGCACAGTGTGGCACTTGGGGGGGTGCTCTACGGGGCACCGTGTGGCACTTGGGGGGGGGGGGAGTGCGCTCTACGGGGCACAGTGCGGCACTTGGGGGGGTGCGCTCTACGGGGCACAGTGTGGCACTTGGGGGGGTGCGCTCTACGGGGCACAGTGTGAAACTTGGGGGCTGTGCTTTATGGGGCACAGTGCGGCACTTGGGGGGCTGTCCTCTCGGGGCAGTGTGGCACCTGTAGTCCCCCCGCAGGCCCATACTCACATCTGCGGAACCACTTCAGCCAGTAGTGCACGATGGTGGCGTGCTGCCGCTTGTTCTCGATGCACCAGGAGGACAGGCTCTGGATGGACTCCATGGTGTTGGTGACTCCCTGCATCTTCCTGTCCAGAGCGGCCTCCAGGGCCCCGGCAGAGGCCTTACTGCTCCCACCGCCTCCTCCGCCGCTGCCGGCCGCCATGATTCCCCCACAACGCTCTGCGGCCGCTGAGGAGAGGACAGGGGGTGTGTGATACTACAGGCCGCCCGCCATGAGGGGACACAGAAACCGGGAACACAACGACCACGACAAGGCGATATGGCGGCGAGAAGCGGAGGCCGCACAGCGGAACACGACAACGAGTCTGCGTCACCGGAGAGCGGACACCTCGCGGGAGCGCGCACCAGGGGCCTCGCTAAATAATAACCGAGGAGCAGGCGGCGACGCGCGACGGAGAGACACGCCCCCCAACCTCAGTGCGCGCGCCACCCCGAGCGCCGGAGGAGGCGGGAAAGTCTGATCTGTGCAGTGCACACAGCTGTATACTGAAGGGGCAGAGGGCTATACAGTGCTATACTGATGCGGGAGAGGGGTATACAAGCTCTATACTGGAGAGGGGTATACTGCTCTATACTGGAGAGGGGTATACAAGCTCTATACTGGAGAGGGGTATACTGCTCTATACTGGAGAGGGGTATACAAGCTCTATACTGGAGAGGGGTATACAAGCTCTATACTGGAGAGGGGTATACTG
Organism: Ranitomeya variabilis; assembly: GCF_051348905.1. NCBI lineage: Eukaryota > Metazoa > Chordata > Amphibia > Anura > Dendrobatidae > Ranitomeya > Ranitomeya variabilis. The sequence continues at coordinate 585,801,394 of NC_135232.1, forward strand.
CTCTATACTGGAGAGGGGTATACAAGCTCTATACTGGAGAGGGGTATACTGCTCTATACTGGAGAGGGGTATACAAGCTCTATACTGGAGAGGGGTATACTGCTCTATACTGGAGAGGGGTATACAAGCTCTATACTGGAGAGGGGTATACAAGCTCTATACTGGAGAGGGGTATACAAGCTCTATACTGGAGAGGGGTATACAAGCTCTATACTGGAGAGGGGTATACTGCTCTATACTGGAGAGGGGTATACAAGCTCTATACTGGAGAGGGGTATACTGCTCTATACTGGAGAGGGGTATACTGCTCTATACTGGAGAGGGGTATACTGCTCTATACTGGAGAGGGGTATACTGCTCTATACTGGAGAGGGGTATACAAGCTCTATACTGGAGAGGGGTATACAAGCTCTATACTGGAGAGGGGTATACTGCTCTATACTGGAGAGGGGTATACTGCTCTATACTGGAGAGGGGTATACAAGCTCTATACTGGAGAGGGGTATACTGCTCTATACTGGAGAGGGGTATACTGCTCTATACTGGAGAGGGGTATACAAGCTCTATACTGGAGAGGGGTATACTGCTCTATACTGGAGAGGGGTATACTGCTCTATACTGGAGAGGGATATACAAGCTCTATACTGGAGAGGGGTATACAAGCTCTATACTGAAGGGGGGAGAGGGGTATATAACCATATACTGGAGGGTTAGGGCATATACAACTCTATACTAGAAGGGTATACAGCTCTATACTGGAGGGATAGGGTGTATACAGCGGTATATGGTGGGACACCAGTAACCCCCCGTCCTCACAAGATCTCCGTCTCTACTCCCCTCTCGCGTATCACCCCTACTCTGGAACCCTCTACCACAACATATCAGACTCTCACCTGCCATCGAAACCTTCAAAAAGAACCTGAAGACCCACCTCTTCCGACAAGCCTACAACCTACAGTAACCACCGATCGACCAAACCGCTGCATGACCAGCTCTATCCTCACCTACTGTATCCTCACCCATCCCTTGTAGATTGTGAGCACTCGCGGGCAGGGTCCTCTCTCCTCCTGTACCAGCTGTGACCTGTATTATTTAAGATTATTGTACCTGTTTTTATTATGTATACCCCTCATATGTAAAGCGCCATGGAATAAATGGCGCTATAATAATAATATACAGTTGTGTGAAAGTGTGTCCCCCCTCCTGATTTCCTGTTTTCCATATTTCTCACACTTAAATGTTTCCGATCACCAAATAAATTGACATATTAGAGAAAGATAACACAAGTAATCACAAAATGCAGTTTATAAATGAAGACCTTTATTATTAAGGGAAAAAGAAATCCAAACCTACAGGACCTGTGTGAAAAAGTGATTGCCCCCCACTTCCTTAATCCATTCCTGATGTGCCGTTTATGTACTGAGCTGCAGGAGCAGCTTTCCCGCAAACCACAGCTGACACCCTGCAGCAGTCCCCACTATCGGTGCTAGCACTGATTGTGGGCATTTAAAGGGAACCTGTCAAACCCCCCCGTAGGCGTTTTTAACTAAAAGAGCCACCTTGTGCAGGACTAATGCTGTATTCTGTCAAGGTGGCTCTTTTAGTTTAGTTCGGGTCCCTGCAAATGTTGAAATAATCGCTTTTATAATTTGTCCCCGATTCCTCGAATTACACCTGGGGGCATGTCTTTTCCCCCCGGACAGAAAGACCTCCCAGCCGTCACTCAATACTCTGTGCGCTGGCCTCCGCCTCCTCTGCCTTCATTAACGTCCCACTGGGGCTCCCGGATTTACCGCCTTGTCAGTGACCACCGAGGTACGTCCCTCGCTTCCCAGATGACCCGCGGTCACGCAGGGAGAAGGAACGGTATGGACAAGAGGTATGTCCACTCTCGCTACACCGATGGAGAGTGTAAAGGCAAAGGTTATAAATAATGTTCAACAATAATAAACTTATCGGTCTGATGGCTTCAGAATGAGGAGCCTCGGGTGTACACAGTGGTGCCGACATGGTCAGCATATGGTGAAAATGATGAAGGCTTGAAAGCATCGGTGGTACGGAGTAACAGGGAGAGAAAAAGTACTGTGCACTGCTGGGGCTGGACAAAGCCCAGCAGAAGTCAACAGGTGAGTAAGGGTAAAGTTCTCGGTGATTCACCCGGTTTCTTTTAGGCAGGACGCGCGTGTTATACGGTGGCCTGAGGCGAGTGGGTACTTGTGCAGCAGGGGCCAACAGGCGGAAAACGGTTCTCCGGTCACAGTCTTTGTAGGGAGCAGCCGGGACAATGTAGCGCTGTCACGGTGCTCAGGGGACAGAGCACACAAATTCCCCTGCTGCACGCTGCGTCTTCGCGCCAAGTCTCTCCCCCGTTTCGCGCACTCAGCCCTTTTTATCCTCACTCCACCCCCTGCCATCAAGTGCAAAGGTTGTTCTGGGTCTCTAAGCCTTCCCCTAGGCAACAAAGTTGACAGCCCTGACAGTTCCAGCCCCGGCATGAAAAAGGTACTCCCAATCTGGGCCCTCTTCTTACACTCCCCCTCTCCTTTTGCTCGCCTTTCAATGGGCGAGAGTTCTGGTAGTTTGCGTTGCCAGCTTGTTGGACCTTGGACGACTTGTTGCCAAATAAATTGGTCCTGATTGTATCTATTGGGGGGTATTCCAGATGTGGCCTGCTCAGAGCGCCTTAAGTCAGAAGGAGTAGTTGAATCAGGTTAAGTTGTTGAGTCGGGATGAATAGACGAGGGTGGGGACGCGCCCATTTCCACAGGAACTAACATTTCAGGAGCCTCAGAGGCATCCGGAACCTGTCCTACTTCCGAATCCTCAGACGACTCTTCGTCTTCACACTCAACAACAGGCGAAGGGGGTATTTTAGGAGCACTTTCCTCTTCCTCAATTTGGCTGTGATTTTTTGACATTCAAGGACGTAGCATATTTCGATGGACTACTCGAGTGGGGGCAGCTTTCTCTCCTTCAGGTTGGATTTCATAGGCGGGCCCTTCTGAGCTGATTCTTCGCTTTACTCGATATAGGGTCTTTTCCCAAAGGTATTCCAGCTTATCCTTTGGACGCTTGTCTCGAACCAACACTCAATCTTCGGCCTGGAGAGCTATCCCTCGCTGAGGAGCAGTCTCCGGGTGTTCGAGTTCCTGGAACCTGGTCTGCACCAAGCGATGCAGCATCTGCAGCTGATGTCGATATTCTCGGACCCAGGTGGATCCGTGGGTAGTCCTCCTCTGGGTCCAGTTCTAGCTCAGTGATCTCTCTTCCCAGCCGACCAAACAGTAGGAAATAGGGCATGTGTCCAGTGGTGCGGTGTACTCGGTTGTTATATACCCACACTAATTCAGGCCATCGGGCCTCCGGTCTTCCTCTAGTGTTTTTAACATTTGGATAAGAGTTCAATTGAACCGCTCACAGGCTCCATTTCCCTGAGGGTGATTTGGCGTCGTCCGCGATTTTTCGATCTGGTACAGGCGGTGCAGCTCTTCCATTACTCAACCTAGGAAGCAAGCATCTTGATCAGAGTGGATTCTCTTCGGGCAGCCGTACATTTGGATGAAATTTTTACAGATGACATGTGCGGTGTACTCGGCAGTTTGGTCACGTGTTGGGGTTACAACAGCAAACTTAGTGAAATGGTCCATCATCACTAGACAATGTTTGTATCCCTGGTGGGCCAGACCTATAGTAAAGTATATCAAAACTTGCAGAGGTGCGGAGGTGATGATGGTTTGTGTAGGAGCTCTTTGCTTCAGGGGTTTAGCTAATTCACAGTTTCTGCATTGCCATCAGGCCTCTTCCACGGCGGCTTTTGAACGAGGATGGTAAACCAGCTTCTCTAACCACCGAAAGGTCTCCTGAGCAAAGTTAGCATCTCTTTCGTGTGCCTCCTTAGCTATCTTGGGCAAGTGTGTTTCGGGGAGGACCACCTGCCAGGTGACTCCCAGTTCCCGCTGTAACTGGATCCTCTGGTATAAAAGCCCATTCTTCAATTGAAATCTCTCCCACTGTCGTATGATTTGCAGAGCCCCCGGGGGCAGGGCATTTCTCTCTCTCACTTGAGCAAGCTCCCCATCTTCTTGCTGTAGCCAGACCCGCTCATCCCAGGACTGCCTGAGTGTACTTTCCCGAGTGGCTGCCTGTACCTGATCCTGTGTAGCTGCCAACGTCCTGGCAGTATTACGGAACTCAGAAACTTCCTGTGCCTCCAACTCTTTGTCCCGATTGGGCCTTGGTCCTTCATGAGACACCCTGGACAGGGAGTCAGCATGAGTATTTTCAACCCCCCTCTTGTAAGTGATCTTAGATCGGAATTTCGCCATTCGAGCCACCCAGCACTGCTCTCGGGCCCCAAGTTTTGAGTTTTCTAGATGGGCCAAAGGGTTATTATCGGTGCGGACTAAGACGTCAGAGACGGACAAGTATTCTGCAAACTTCTCAGTCATGGCCCACACTAATGCCAACAGCTCCAGCTTGAACAAACTGTAATTGTCTGGATTCCGTTCGGAGTCATGCAAGGATCCACTCACGTAAGCGATCACCCACTCTTTTCGGTGTTGAATCTGAGATAACACAGCTCCGAGTCCATGCAGGCTTCCATCAGTGTGGAGAATAAACAGCTGGGAGAAATCTGCATAGGCTAACACCGGTGCTTCCGTTAAAGCCATCTTCAGCGCTCGGAACACCTCCTCTTGCCGCTCCCCCCACTGGATAGTCTTATTCTTCGCCCCAGATGGCACCCTTTTCAGTAGTTCCAGCAGCAGGTTCACAATGCGAGTAAAGTTCTTCACGAATTGCTGGTAGTATCCGGTGATGCCCAGGAAGGCCCAGACATCTTTCACGGGTCTTAGGAATGGGCCAATCTTGCACTGTGGCAATTTTCTCATGGGACGGTCTCACCCCTTTTGCAGAAACAACATGCCCCAAGTACTCAATCTGGGTGTGGAATAGATGACATTTCTGCGGCTTTACTTTTAACCCGTGTCATTGAAGACCACTCAGCACCTGTTATATTCTCTGCAGATGTTCCTCAAACGTTGCTGCATACACCATGATATCATCTAGTTAGATAAGAGTGTCCTAGAAGTTTAAATCACCTAGGCACCTTTCCATGAGTCATTGGAACGTACCAGGGGCATTAGCCAGTCCGAACGGCATCCGGCTGAATTCGTGCAGGCCCATAGGGAGTATGAAGGCCATCTTCTCGCAGTCCTGCCCATACATAGGCACTTGCCAATAACCACTGGCGAGATCCTATGATGAGAAGAACTTCGCGCTCCCCAGCACAGAGAACGATTCCTTTATCCTGGGTTAGGGGGTAGGAGTCTCTTACCATGCAGGCATTCTTTTTGGGGTAGTCCACACAGAAATGTTAAGTTCCATCTTTCTTTCGCACCAGCACGATGGGAGCAGCCCATGGGCTCTGACTCTCTCGCATGACACCATTTTGCAGCATCTGTGTCAGCATCCCCTTCACCTCTTGGGACATTTGTGATGGGATTTGTCGGTATTGTCTGATGGGTGAGACATTACCAGTTGGAATCTCACGGATGATTGCCATAGTGCAGCCGAAGTTGTCCTCATGTCATGCAAACACATCTTGGTATTGCCCTAATAAAGCCTCTACTTGTTGGACCTGCTGTGGCATGAGCTCTGTTAGTTCTGCCCACATTTGTTCCAGAATACGGCGTGCCTCTCGTAGGTGTTGAGGTTGTGGTGTCATAGACGTGTCTATGGTCGCAGTCCTTGGATCCCTGTTTCAGTGTCAACTGAATGGCTTGTGGTGGTATCAGTTCTTCGGGCATACCCATAACTTGCACAACTTCACTCTGAGGTGAGAGCGTGAGATTGTCTTCTATTAGATTTACACATTGCACCGGGACTGTCCCATTGAGCACGGTGGCTAATGTCCACGCAACAAGGAGCCCTGGAGGTATTTGCTCCATAGAAGCTGGCTCTATCCGAATCTCTACTCCTTCTAAAGGAGTTTAGGCTTGAATGGGCAGGGTAAGTATGGTCTTTCCTGGAGGAAGTATGAATTTGGCTGCGGCTGGGGCAATCACTCTCCCCAGCATCTTCCCGTCACCAGAGGTTTTTTGAACTTGAGCCGTCCGGATGAGCTGTTGGAACACTCTTTTACGGAGTGTGCAGACTCCATTGTTTAGGGAACACTTCTGGAGACTCATTAATGAGAGGATTTCCAAATTTCTTCAAAATGTTCATCCCCAAAGTGACAGCATGTCTGTTACTAGCGTCTCTGGCAGTTCTCACCACCCCCTTTCGACTCAGATCCTTACAACAGATGGTGATTTGCATTCATACCACCCCTGGGAACGGGATGGGTAGGTGGTTGGCAGCCAACTTTATTACCAGACCCCATTCGGGTCGCATCGCTTCAGGAAAATGACAACAGAAGTACGCCTCAGGCATCGTAGTCACCTGCAAGCCGGTGTCAACCAGACATCGGACGGCCTGACCATCCATCTCAGCCCAGATGAGATGGCACTGGGAAACTAGACTTGTGGGATTTATAACTCTCCTTCTTGACTGTTCAGGCTCCAGGCGGCGTCCCCCAGCCTCGGAGCCCTCTAGTTTAACGGACGGCGCTGCTGAGGTCAGCTTTGTCGTTTACAGCTTCGTGCTATATGTCCCAATTCACTACAGTTTTAGCATGTAGGGGGTTCTGTTCTGGGAGACACCCTAGCTTCACGACGAGATTCAAAAACAGTCCTACCCCCGAGCAGGTTGGAAGCGGCTACTTTCTTCTGAGAATCAGCCAGTTCTTCTCATATCTCCTGGATTTCTTTCTGCAATTCTTCGACCCATCTGGGTTTGGTGGAAGTTATTGCAGATACCTCCCTGCTCTGAACCTTCCCGGCCGGGACTATCACCCCCTGCTCTTGCTCGAACGTGCGTGCTTCACTCCCCACTTCAGAGAAGGTCATACGTGGGTTCACATGTAAGCGCTAACGCAAGGCCTGCTTCAGCAGTACGTCTTGCAAGTTGTCACCAACTGGTCCTGCAACACTATGTCCGGAGACCCTATACCCCTGCCATCTTTCCTAGTAATGGCATTGTGGATTTCTTGAAGCTTGTTCATGTACTAGGTCACTGTCTCCCCCTCCTTTTAAACCCAACAAAATAAACACATGCGTAACTCCCCTACGTCCGTGGGGTCCCCATGTGTCTCCTCCAGTATCAGTAACAACTTTTCAAGAGTATCCCGTTTTCGGGGGGGCCGTAACACGACAGAGTCCCTCGCCTCTCCATCTAAAACCATCATGGCAACCTCCGCCTCTAATGCAGACGTCATGGGGTGCATCCTCATCATTCCTCGAAATCGCTCAGTCCAGCTCCATAGCATGGTGTTATTTCCTGTAAACTTTGGTAGGTTACTTAACATGGCACCTAGAGATATGCTGGAACTTGCCTCCCCCCACTGTGCTGTTGGACTGCATCCTGCCGACTACGCCAAGTGTGAGCAGATTGCTGGATGCAGTAATGGACAGGAGGCAGAGCAAGGGTTAAAATTAACTTTACTAAAAACAGGGATATCCTCCATGCAGAGAAAGGGAACAGTATGGACAAGAGGTATTTACACGCTCGCTACACCAACGGAGAGAGTAAAGGCAAAGGGTATAAACAATGTTCAACAGTAATAAACTTATCGGCCCGACGGCTTTAGAATGAGGAGCCGCGGGTGTACATGATGATGCCGGCACGGTCAGCACGTGGTGGAAACGATGAAGGCTTGTAAGCGTCAGTGCTTTAGTCCTGGGCGATGGCGGAGTGTCCTTGGTGTCTGTTCCGGGGTACGGAGTAACAGGAAGAGAAGAAGTACTGTGCACTGCCAGAGCTGGACAAAGCTTGGCAGAAGTCAGTGGGTAAGGGTAAAGTTCAAGGCACCCCCCAATCTGGGCCCTCTTCTTACAGGTTCATGCCAAACCACCGCACATCCACACCCTGCACAGCCTTATTCAGAGCCATGTCTACAACACAAAGCATAGGAAGATATACGCTTGTTTTGTGGACTTTAAACGGGCCTTCGACTCAGTATGGCATTTGGGCCTGTACCTGAAACTGCTTTAGGGCGAAATAGGAGGAAAGACCTGTCAGCAAAAGCTACAACACCAAGAACAGCTGCAGCGTGAAGGTGAATGGGGAAAGAACGGCTAATTTCCAGCGGAGTCGAGGAGTAAGGCCGGGCTGCAGCCTAAGTCCAACGTACTTCAACATCTACATTGAAGAGCTGGCCACTGCTCTGGAATACTCTGCGGCACCAGGTGTGACCCTCCACGACGCCAAGGTGAAATTCCTGCTGTATGCTGATGACCTACTGCTGCTGTCACCAACTGAGAAAGATCTCCAAGACAACCTGAAAATCTTGGAGAAATTCAGCTCCACATGGGAACTACCCATCAACCCAATGAAAAGCAACATCATGGTGTACCAGAGGAGAAAGATCAGATCAGCACCCTTAATTTGTGCAAAACAACTGTGGTCTTACAGGACTAGACAAATACACCTACCTGGGCCTGGAAAGGCCCCTGTAAGGGAGCTTCAAACAAGCCATAGAAACTCCGAAGGACAAGGTCTGAGGAGGGTGCTGTTCTTCAGGGCTCACTTAAATAGTAGCATTCTGAGCTACCATAATCAAAGTCATGCTATATATAGATGGTCCCCATAAACCAGGACCCCGAAACAGCTCACCCAAACCCAACCATCAACCTGACAAAAGCAAGAATCAGGAAGATCGTAGATGAGGGGCAGGAGAGGTACGTTAGGGACTGGAAGAATGAGATCAGCATCTCACAGAAAATGACAATGTACCAGAGTCTATAGAGAGACTACAGACTGGCTCCATATCTGGAGAAACTCCTGGACCCCAGAGACCGCCAGATCATGACCCCGTATAGACTCAGTGCCCACAATCAGGCCATCAAGGTCGGCCGGCACAGACAGACCTATAAGCCCAGGGAGGACAGACGGTGCCCACACTGACCTGGAGGCCCTTGAAGATGAGCCCACTTCCTGCTATACTGCACCAACTACTCAATTCAGGAAAGTCTCCGATCTATTCTCAGATTTCCACTCTATGAAGGAGAAAGAAAAAATATATATCCTGCTGGCACAAGAGAGTACAGTGGAGATAGCAGTGTAGTATGTGAGCACATGGCATAAACTGATGGAAAGACAACTATGAAATGCCATGGGCTTCAATAGCCTCCACCCTGGATGTACCCCATCCATCGTACCCACAGTCCCCATTCATCATCCCCACAGTCCCTACTCCCTACACTGTGCACGTGGTTTGGCAAAGTTTGGCAAAACTTATTTGGTCGTGCCAATGAAGCTTCTTTGAATTTAAATATGGAGGGGAGGGGAGAAGATAGATAGATAGATAGATAGATAGATAGATAGATAGATAGATAGATAGATAGATAGATATAGATAGATATAGATAGATATAGATAGATAGATAGATAGAGCTCTGGCAAAAATTAAGAGACCACTGCGAAATGTTCAGTTTGTCTGATTTTTCTTTATAGGTATATTTTTGAGTAAAGTGTAAATTGTTAATTTACTCCATAAACTTCTGACATGTCTCCAAATTTCCAAGCAATACATTTTTTATTTTTTTTTCTGAAAAGAAGAAATGGTCAAAATGAAAAAAAAAAAAACACAAAAAACAGTGCTTTCAGACCTCAAATCATGCAAAGAAAACAAGTTCATAATCATTTAGAAACAACAATACTAATGTTTTAAATAAACCCAGGAAGAGTTCAGAAATCAATATTTTGTGGAATAACCATGATTTTTAATCACAGCTTTTATGCGTCTTGGCATGCTTTCCACCAGTCTTTCACACTGCTTCTGGCGCAAAAATTTAAGCAGTTCTTCTTTGTTTGATGGCTTGTGACTATCCATCATCCTCTTGATTACATTCCAGAGGTTTTCAATGGGGTTCAGGTCTGGAGATTGGGCTGCCTATGACAGAGTTTTGATGTGGTGGTCTCTTAATGTTTTCCAGAGCTGTATATTATATACACACATACACACATACTGAATGGAGGAGAGGGTATATATGAGAGGGTATACCGTGGGGAAAATACTGTTTGATACCCTGCCGATTTTGCTAATTTTCCCACCTACAAAGAATGGAGGGGTCTGTAATCTTTATCGTAGCTACACTTCAACTGTGAGAGACAGAATCTAAAAATAATTTAAAAAAAAACAAAAAAAAAAACAGAAAATCTCATTGTATGATTTTTACATAATTAAATTTCATTTTATTAAATGAAATAAGTACATGTGATTCTCACAAAATTAGATCATGAAAAAGTTAATTTATTTAAATTTTTCAATACAAAAAATAAAACTCGTATATTATATAGAGTAATTACAAGCAGAGTGATCTATTTCAAGTGTTTATTTCTAATGTTGATCATTATGGCTTACAGCCAATGAAAACCTTAAAGTCATTTTCTCAGTAATTTAGAAAAAAGGTCCCTTAGTCTGTTTCAGTAGGCTCCATAATCATGGGGAAGACTGCTGACTTGACAGATGTCCAGAAGGCAGTCACTGACACACTCCACAAGGAGGATAAGCCACAAAAGGTCATTGCTAAAGAAGCTGGCTGTTCACAGAGTGCTGTATCCAAGCATATTAATGGAAAGTGGAGTGGAAGGGAAAAAGTGTGGTAGAAAAAGGTGCAGAAGACACCGGGATGACTGCAGCCTTGAAAGGATTGTTAAGAAAAGGCCATTCAAAATTTGGGGGGGATTCACAAGGAGTGGACTGCTGCTGGAGTCATGGCTTCAAGAGCCACCAGACACAGATGTATCCAGGACGTGGGCTACAAGTGTCACATTCCTTGTGTCAAGCCACTCATGGCCAACAGATTACGCCAGAAGCATCTTACCTGGGCCAAGGGAAAAAGAACTTGACTGTTTCTCAGTGGTCCAAGGTGTTGTTTTCAGATGACAGTAAATGTTGCATTTAATCTTTAAATCAAGGTCCCAGCATCTGGAGGAAGAGTGTAGAGGCACACAATCCAAGCTGCTTGAGGTATAGTGTGAAGTTTCCACAATCAGTGATGGTTTGGGGAGCCATGTCATCTGCTGGTGTAGGTCCACTGTGTTTTATCAAGACCAAAGTGGACGCAGCCATTTACCAGGAAATTTTAGAGCACTTCATGCTTCCCTCTGCTTTTTGGAGATGGAAATTTCATTGTCTAGCAGGACTTGGCACCTGTCCAAACTGCCAAAAGTACCAATACCTGGTTTAAAAACAACAGTATCACTGTGCTTGATTGGCCAGAAAACTCGCCTGACCTTACCCCCATAGAGAATTTATGGGGTATTGTCAAGAGGAAGATGAGAGACACCAGACCCAACAATGTAGACGAGCTGAAGACTGTTATCAAAGCAACCTGGGCTTCCATAACACCTCAGCAGTGCCACAGGTTGATCACCTCCATGCCATGCCGCATTGATGCGGTAATTGATGCTAAAGGAGACGAGACCAAGTATTGAGTGCATTTACTGAACATACATTTCAGTAGGCCAACATTTCGGATTTTAAAATCATTTTTCAAGTTGGTGTTATGAAGTATTCTAATTTACTGAGATAATGACTTTTGGGTTTTCATTGGCTGTAAGCCATAATCATCAACATTAACAGAAACAAACACTTGAAATAGATCACTCTGTTTGTAATGACACTATACAATATATGCGTTTCACTTTTTGTATTGAAGAACTGAAATAAATTAACTTTTTGATGATATTCTAATTTTGTGAGAAGCACCAGTAATTGATCAACTACCAACCAGCAAGAATTCTGGCTCTCACAGACCTGTTAGTTTTTCTGTAAGAAGCCTCCTACTCTGCACTCATTACCTGTATTAATTGCACCTGTTTGAAATTTTTACCTGTATAAAAGACACCTATCCATACATTCAGTCAATCACACTCCAACCTCTCCACCATGGCCAAAACCAAAGAGCCGTCTAAGGACATCAGGGACAATATTGTAGACCTACAAAAGGCTGGGATGGGTGGGCTATAGGACAAAAGGCAAGCAGCTTGCTGAGAAGGCAGCAACTGTTGGTGCAATTATTAGAAAGTGGAAGAAACACAAGATGACTATCAATCTTCCTCAGTCTGGGGTTCCATGCAAGATCTCTTCTCGTAGGGTAAGGATAATTCCAAGAAAGGTCAGGAATCAGCCCAGAACTACATGAGAGGCCATGGTTAATGACCTGAAGAAAGCTGGGACCACAGTCTCAAACATTACGGTTAGTAACACACTACCTCTTCATGGATAAAAATCCTGAAGGACATGCAAGGTCCCCCTGCTGATGCCAGCACATGTCAAGGCCCGTTTGAAGTTCACCAATGACCTTCTGGATGATCCAGAAGAGGCATGGGAGAAGGTCATGTGGTCAGAAGAGACCAAAATAGAACTTTTTGGTATCAACTCCACTCGTCGGGTTTGGAGAAGGAGGATGAATACAACCCCAAGAACACCGTCCCAACTGGGAAGCATAGTGGGGAAAATATCAAACTTGGTAGGTGCAAAGGGGACAGGATGACTACTCCGTATATAAGGGAGAATGGATGGGGTCATATATAGTGAAATTTTGGCCAACAACCTCTTCCCCTCAGTAAGGCTACGTTCACATTTGCGTTGCGTCGGGCGCAGCCGCGGCGACGCATGCGTCATGCGCCCCTATATTTAACATAGGGGGCGCATGGACATGCGTTGCACTTGCGTTTTGTGACGCATGCGTCACTGTGGTGCATGCGTCAGGGCGCAGAGGACGCTGCAAGATGCAGTTTTTTCTGCGCCAAAAACCATGCAAAAGTGGACGCATGCGTCACAAAATGCTGCGTTGTGCATGCGTTTACATTTGCGTTGTGCATTGCGTCGCCGACGCAGCACCGCACAACGCAAATGTGAACGTAGCCTAAGAGCATTAAAGATGGGTCATGGCTGGATCTTCCAGCATGACAACTACCCGAAACACATAGCCAGGGCCACTAAGGAGTGGCTCTGCAAGAAGCATTTCATGGTCCTGGAGTGGCGTAGCGAGTCTCCAGACCTGAATGCAATAAAAAATCTTTGGAGGGAGTTGAAACTCACTGATACCCAGAAAATTGAAAGATCTGGAGATCTGTATGGAGGAGTGGGCCCAGAGGCGTAGCTAGAACTTTTGCCGCACGGGGCTGTTCCCGAGTTTGGCGCCCCCCCCCCCCCCCCCGGCTCAATACACACAAAGGTTACCAAAAAAGGTCAGGACAACACGCACAGAAACAAAACTCTTTATTGTTTAACCGAAACTTTAAATTGTCACTTTGGGAGTAAAGTTGATTTTAAATGTTGTAGAATTTTACTTTTCTTGCCTTTCTGTTTGCACAATCGTTGACAACATCATCAAAGTCTATTTCTTCACTCAGCTGATGTTCAATAGACAGAATGGCCATATTTCCTTAACGCATGGCGCTCATTGTGGATCTTAGGTAATTTTTAATCAGCTTTAACTTGGAAAAACTCCTCTCACAAGTAGCAACACTTACAGCAATAGTAAGAAAAATGCGAAGGAGTATGACAATATTTGGAACTGAGTTCTCTAGACCAGAGGTCCCCAACCGCCGGTCCGGACCGGGCCGTTGGGGTTTTTCAGCCGGTCCGCGGCGCCGCTGACAGCTAGCTCCGTGGCCCTGCGCCTGGTCAGAGCTCGCACTGTGTGGATTTATAATGTTTTCTGCCGTAGCCGTGACAGCTCGCAGCTCCCGGCAGAGAACATTATGCAGGACGGGGTGGGGCGTCGGGCGGGTCTTAGTGACGCAGCCCTCCACAGCACAGCGGGGCGGGTCTTGGTGACGCGGCCCTCCTGCGCAGCATGGTGTGTTCCTGACGGGGTGGGCCTCACTGACACGCCCCCGGCAGAACATGTTATGTGGGGCGTGCTGGGGCAGCAGACTGGCTTCAGTGACACGGCTCCCGGTACCGGTGTTCAGTGTGTAGCGCTGCTAAGCAGCAGCGCTATATACACTGACGCTCAATGTACAATGCTGCTACTTAGCAGCGCTGTACACCGAGGTCCCGCCAGCATCCTCCCCATACAGCGCTGTCTGGTGCATATAGCAGTGCTAGTAGCAGTGCTGTACACTGAAACTCAATGTACAGTGCAGCTACTCGCAGAATGTGCTCAGGCAGGAGCAGGGACAAGCAGGTCATGTGTGTCCAGCGCTCCTTCTGCTAGCTGCGAGTTGGAGGGGGAGGGGCCATATGACCAAAGCCCCGCCCCTGCCCCACCGGGCCATGGAAAACTGGTCTTGCTTAAAGTCGGTCCCTGGTGCAAAAAAGGTTGGGGACCTCTGCTCTAGACTGTATTTTACAATAAACTGCAACAGTTCAAGCGGACTATCCTCCTTCCATGTCTCTTTTTTGTCTTGTGTAACAGCAACATTAAGAAAACTTTTAAGCCTTTTTCTCTAAATGAGGAACTCTTCCTTATTAATATCATGGTGATCTTGATTTAGCTGACACTCATACTTCTCGTCCAAAAGGTGTGATGGAGTAAGGAAGGCATATTTTTCAGCAAGAGCATGAAGCTGTTGAAATCTTGTTGTTATTTCCTGGATCACTCTGTCCAACGAAAGCTACATTTCTCTCATCAACTCCGTTTCATATGGCAATTTCTTCTTTCTAGAGCGGCGATCCATATCTATTCCCAAATCTTCACAAATTTCTTTTGCATAAGCTACTGAATGCTTAACTAATTCCTCTCTGTTTTCTGTTAAAAATGCTTTTAATGCTCCAAGTTTTGTGTCACATTGTTGGATATTTAATCCTTTGGTCTGTAGGTAGACCTGTGTGTCATTAATTTCTTTAAGCACAGATTCCCACAGGCCAAGAAAGCACAGGAAGGAAAAAGATTGTAATGCAACAAGCAACACGCCAGCATCTGAATTGGTAACTCTATTTTCTTCTTCACCAGTTAAATGTTCTACAGCCTGTAAAATTTTGGAGTAATTTTTTTCACTGCACTCTGCACTTTCTAATACACGCTTGACACTTTGACCAGTGACTGAAATCAGAACATCCCAGCGATGGGTAGAAGAAGAAAAAAATGTGAACAAACGCTCCACAGTTCCAAAAAATGTAACCGAACTCAGTGCAACAGAAGCTGCATGTACACCTGCCAAATTCAGAGAGTGATTTGTACATGCAACAAATTCAGCTTTTTTGTTTATTTCCTTAATGCGTCTCTGAACGCCAGTATGTTGACCAGCCATTACAGCAGCATTATCATATGCTTGTCCTCTACAATTTTGGATGTCAATTCCGTATTTTTCTAATTGTTGCAAAATCACAGTTGAAATACTCTCTGAAGTTTTACCTTTTATTTCAATAAAATCAACAAATGATTCCACAACCTTAACTTCATTTCCATTGATCATAATGTAGCGTAAAACTTGGCACATTTGATCCTTATGAGAAATATCAGGGGTGCTGTCAAATATCATAGAAAAATACTTTGCTATTTTTACTTGCTCCACAACTTTGCTTCTTACTTTCTCTCCCAAAATTTCTATAAACTCATTCTGAATTGTAGGAGAGAAATATGATGTAGCAAACTTTTTTCCCAACTTGATTCTTAGAATATGTTCACGTAGCACTGGATCATATTTCGCCAACAAATGAACTAATTCTAAAAAATGTCCCTTATTTCCAGTTGATTCAGGTTCGTAATCAGTCTCATGATGGATTACTTCTCTGTGACCCCGTAAAGCCAAATTTTGTTTAGCCAGGAATCGAATGATATCCAACAATCTTGAAAGTATCTCCCTCCACTTCTTCACATTATTTTCTACTTCTTCCTGTACTTTATCAATTGTTACGCCACGTTGGAGTCTAATTTCTAACTCCTTCCATTTTGTGAAACATTCTACATGGGCCACACTAGATTCATGGTTGTATACTTTAGGATTAAGTTTCCACCATGTGTTGAATCCATTCACTGAATCAAAATTAGACTGACTTGTTTCTGCATCTGCAAATAGTCTGCAACAAAAGCAGTAAAGGGCTTTTTTGGAAGGAGAGTACAGCAACTATGACCTCAACATTTTTTCATTATTTGGCAGAGTTTTAAAAAACCAGTTGCGTGTAAGTTTTCTGTTTTGTCCTTTGATTGATGCACCCTCACAAACCACTTCAGCAAAGTCTGAGTCTAGATGCTGAACCACTGATGCACCTTGACGTACCAGTAAGATCCTTGTATCATCATTTATTTTACTTGGCCAAAGACCAACATCCTTTAAATCAATAGCAGGAATATTTTGATCATCACACTCCTCATTGCTTCTTGAATTTGAAGGAGCACTTGGGTCAATGTCTTGGACATCACACTGCTCATTGGTTCCTGAAGTTGAAGGAGCACTTGTGTCTAATGCTGTGAATTTAGGAATCTCCTCAGCAACAGGAGTAGTGGTATCGCGGCTGAGATATTTTAGTAGTGCACCTTCATTTTTTTTCAATTCTTCCTCCTTAGCCTTTTTCTTTTTTCTAAACATTGCACTACTTTCTTTTCTTCACTTCTTTTTATCTAAGCCTAACAAAATAACAAAAAAATAAAGTAAGGTCAGACCAGGGCCCGGGCCACCAGGATGGCACTCCTGTAGCCGGCAAAAGAGCGGGACTGGTTGCAGACACTCCAGCATTCCCAGAATGACGTCACTTTCTGCCTATGTCTGGGTGCTGCTACACACAGTCCCACCCTCCCACCAAATGACCAATCGGCCCGGCAGCGGAGTACTTGGTAAAGCCTGTACGCTGAATTTGAATTCTGCTGCATTTTTTAGAATAAAAAACAATGCAGCAGGAATAAGACCTCAGATGGATCATGGACAAGTTAAATTCTTTCGCCGGTGAATGTTACCATCACATGATCGGGACTGCAAAAAAAACAAGTTCTGCTTACCTGACCGCGCTCCTGCTCTCTCCACGCAGCTGAAGCGTGCACTCGCCGGTGACATCCACGCTAAGACTGACGTCAGCTGCCAGCCTCAGATTGGCTGGCGGCTGTTAACTATTGCGGGCCCGCACGTCAATAGCGTTAAACAGCTGCAGCGTCGGCCGTGGCCCGGTGACCCACCACCCGCATTGTGCTGCCCGGGGCGCCCGCCCCCCCCTTCCTACGCCACTGAGTGGGCCAAAATCCCTGCTGCAGTGCGTGATAACTTGGTCAAAAACTGAAGGAAACGTCTGACCTCTGTAATAGCAAACAAAGGTTTATGTACCTAATATTAAGTTCTATTTTTCTATTGAATCAAATACTTATTTCATGCAATAAAATGCAAATTATGTAAAGATCATACGATGTGATTGTCACAGGTGTGTAGACAGTCGCACTGCATCTAGCTACAGAAGGTCTTTGCATTTGGCCTTGCAGACACCTTCTTAACCAACCTGACTCTTTGACCCAGTCAACCTTTCTCCGGCTCTAATTGACACACCTGGACCGGGGGTGTTTATAGACTCCCAGCCTGCTGCTGGGAGTTGCTGGTGATATTTCCATTTCTCCCTGTTGAGGCTTTGAGTTATAGCAGTCCGTCCGTTATCGTCCTCTTTGGTGTCGCTGGAGGACATCTGTGTTACATCTGAGTTTACTCAAGATAAGTGTTCCCCTTGTTCGTCTATCCCAGTTGTCTTTAGTGGTAGTGGGGATCGACTAGTGCTTACTTCGTCATTCCCCAAGTAGTGCTTATCGCCAGGGTCAGGCAGGAATTAAGTTCCTGCTCGGCAATAGGTGTAGAATCTTTATGACGTTTAGGGCAGACAAGATGACTTTAGATCTGTCTAGAGGTCTCCACTCCCCCCTTCACTAGTGTTGGACTCCCTTCCCCTCGTCCCTTCGTGTTGCACTTAGTCTTTCGTACACTGCGTGTGACAGTGATTTTCTGGATTATTTTTGTAGATTCTGTTTCACAATTGAAGTGTACCTATGATAAAAATTACAGACCTCTCCATTCTTTGTAGGTGGGAAAACTTTCAAAATCGGCAGTGTATCAAATACTTATTTTCTCCACTGTAAAATATATATTACACAAACAAGCACACACTGAAGTGAGGATAACAGTGGTGTGAAAAAGTGTTTGCCCCTTCCTGATTTCCTATTCCTTTTGCATGTTTGTCACACAAATGTTTCATATCAAATAACAAATGTCAATATTAGACAAAGATAACACAAGTAATCACAAAATGCAGTTTTTAAATGATGGTCTTTATTATTAAGGGAAAAAAAATCCAAGCCTACAGGGCCTTGTGTGAAAAATTGATTTCCCCCAAACCTAATAACTGGTTGGCCCACCCTTAGCAGCAACAACTGCAATCAAGCGTTTGTAATAACTGGCAGAGTCTTTTGCAATGCTCTGGAGGGAGTTTTGGCCACTCATCTTTGCAAAATTATTTTAATTCAGCCACATTGGAGGGTTTCCGAGCATGAACCGTCTTTTTAAGGTCATGCCATAGCATCTCAATCCG
Organism: Ranitomeya variabilis; assembly: GCF_051348905.1. Classification (NCBI taxonomy): domain Eukaryota; kingdom Metazoa; phylum Chordata; class Amphibia; order Anura; family Dendrobatidae; genus Ranitomeya; species Ranitomeya variabilis. The sequence continues at coordinate 585,819,949 of NC_135232.1, forward strand.
ATTAAGGTCAGGACTTTGACTAGGCCACTCCAAAGTCTTAATTTTGTTTTTCTTAAGCCATTCAGGGGTGGTCGTGCATTTTAGATCATTGACCTGATGCATAACCCAAGTTCGCTTCAGCTTGAGGTCACAAACAGATGGCTGGACATTCTCCTTCAGGGTTTGTTGGTAGACAGCAGAATTCATGGTTCCATTTACCACAAGTCTTCCGGGTCCTGAATCAGCAAAATATCTCCAGGCCATCACACTATCCTCACCATATTTTACTGTTGGTATGATGTTCATTTTCTGAAATGCTGTGTTACTTCTATGCCAGATGTAATGGGACATGCACCTTCCAAAAACGTCAACTTTTGTTTAGTCACTCTACAGGGTTTTCTTCCTAAAGTCTTGGGCATCATCAAGATGTTTTATGGCGAAACTAAGATGAGTCATTAAGTTCTTGTTGCTCAGCAGTGGTTTTCATCTTGGAACTCTGCCATGCAGGCCATTTTTGCCCAATCTCTTTCTTATGGTGGAGTCATGAACACCGACCTTAATTGTGGCAAGTGAGGTCTGCAGTTCTTTGGATGTTGTTGTAAGGTCTTTTGTGAACTCTCGGATGACTCGTCGCTTCGCTCTTGAGGTCAGTTTTATCAGCCGGCCACTCCTGAGAAGGTTCACCACTAGGGTTGAGCGAAACGGATTGGTCAATTTCATAAGTCGCCGACTTTCGGCAAAGTCGGGTTTCGTGAAACCCAAGCCGATCCCAGTGTGGGATCGGCCATGCGGTCGGCGATCTTCGCGCCAAAGTCACGCTTCGTATGACGCTTTAACCGCCATTTTTCAGCCAATGAAGGAGTGTGGGCAGCGTGATGACATAGATCTCGTCTTGCTTTCTGCGGCGTCACAGGGGGTGGGGGTATAAATGGCATCTTACCGTTTTGGATGTAGCAATTTACACTGTCCGGAGAGAGAGAGAGAGAGAAGAAAAAAAAAATATCCCCTTTGACTTGCATTGGGTTTCGTGTTTTGGTCGGCCCCCCCTGACTTTTCACAATAATCGGCCGATTTCACACGATCCGACTTTTGAGAAAGTCGGGTTTCACGAAACCCGACTCGATCCTAAAAAAGTAAAAGTCGCTCAACCCTATTCACCACTATTCCATTATTTTTTCACCATTTGAGGATGATGGCTCTCACTGTGGTTAGCTGGAGTGCCAAAGCTTTAGAAATGGCTTTATAACCTTTTCCAGACTGATAGCCCTCAATTAATTTTTTTTTCACTTGTTCCAAAATTTCATTGGATCGCGGCATGATGTCTAGCTTTTAATGATCTTTTGGTCTACTTCACTTTGTCAGGCAGATCCTATTTAAGTGATTTCTTGGTTGAGAACAGATGTGGCAGTAATCAGGCCTGGGTGTGGCTAGGAAATTTGAGCTCAGCTTCCCAAAAATGTGATAAACCACAGTTAAAATAAATAAATTAAGGAAAGATCATGCTCAGAGCATGATCAGCAACTTTTTCAGTGCAGAGCTGACAGTTTGCATAGCACAGGGATTCTACTGCATCCCCATGCTATACAAGTGATCAGCCTGCAAAATATTAAAGTTCCATAGTGGGACAAAATAAATAAAGTTTTTTTTAAAAATTGTAAAAAAAAAAAAAATAAATCTATATATATTGAATCCCTAAAAAAATTATGAAAAGTAAAATATAAACAATAAAAGTACACATATTTGGTATAGCTGAATCCAGAACAACTCGACCTATGAAACGATCCCACCAGTTAACAGCTTTGGTGAACACCATAAAAAAATGAAAAAGGTAAAAAAAAATAAAATACTTTATTATCATACTGCCGAACAAAAAGTGGAATAAAATGCAGTAAAAAATACATATAAATAAACAAGGTACCGCTGAAAACGTCATCTTGTATCTAAAAAAAAAAAAAAAAAAGCCGCCATTAAGCTCCATCAGTGGAAAAATAAAAAAGCTACAGCTCTCATAATAAAAACATACAAAACTAAATTTTTTTCTATGAAAGTTTTTACTGTGTAAAAGCGACAAAACATAAAAGATATACCGTATATACTCGTGTATAAGCCGAGATTTTCAGCAAATTTTTTTTTGTGCTGAAATGCCCCCCTCGGCTTATACACGAGTCATTATCCAGAAAGCCAGCGGGGGAGGGGAGCGGCGGAGCAACGGCAGGAATCGACGGCTGTGACATCATACTCACCCTCCTTGCTGAACGTCCCTGCATCTCCATTGTACCGATGCGGCAGCACTTCCTGTGCTGAGCGGTCACTTGGTACCGCTCATTAAGGTAATGAATATGCACGCGTCTCAACTCCAATAGGCGTGGAGCGCATATTCATTACCTTAATGAGCAGTACCACGTGACCGATCAGCACAGGAAGCGCTGCCGCATCGGGACAACGGAGATGCAGGCACATGCAGTGACGGCGAGAGGAGGGTGAGTATGACAGGGAGGACAGGGTAGCAAAGGGGGAGTCGAGCTGAGCTATGCATACAAGGATGGGATGGGAGGGAGCCGAGCCATGCATACAAGATGGGATGTGGGGAGCCATGCATACAACAGGGGGAGCCACACAGAGCAGGACAGGATGGGGGAGCCACACAGAGCAGGACAGGGATGAGGGGACAATACATACCCTGCTTACATTTGAGTCAATAAGCTTATTCAGCTTTCCGTGGCAAAATTAAGTGCCTCAGCTTATACTCGGGTCAGTTTATGTTTGAGTATATATGGTAAATGTGGTATCTCTGTAATCATACTGACCTGAAAAATAAAACTGCCTTACCAATTTTACCACACGCGGAATGACAAAAAAAACATACCAGAAGATACAGCCTTACCAACACCAACTCAGATCACAAATGCACAAGCAGGATGCAGCAGACCCCAATTATAAAGGTGGGGAAAGCACAGGTGCTAATTACTGATGAAAGCAGCCACTCACAAGCTTACCAATTTATGGAGGGCGTGGCTACCTAGTAAAAAAAATCCACACAAATGAGGCTTGAATAGAACGCCAGTCACACAGGTACATGTGATGCACAGTGTTCGACTTGAAGCCTATTTTTACTAGGCAAACACCCCCTGCATAAAGTAGCAGGCTTGTGAGTGGCTGCTATCATCAGTAGTTTGCACCTGTGCTACTCCCGCCTTTATAATTGGGGTCTGCTGCATCCTGCTTGTGCATTTGTGATCTGACTTACTGTTTTGTTAAGTGTTTTTTTTCTGGTTTGTTTTTTGAATTTATGTCCACACGCGGAATGACAAATAACAAAAATTCCTGAATTACTGTTTTCTGTTAATTCTGCCTCCCAAAAATCGGAATAGAAAGCAATAAAAAAAAAGTCTAATAAATGGTACTAATAAAAATGTCAGCTCGTCCCACAAAAAAAAACAAGCCTTAGAATGACTGTGGGCTAAAATATGGAAATATTATAGCTCTCAAAATATGGTGATGCTTGCAATAAAAAGCATTTTTTAGTGTGTGACAGCAGCCGAAGAATAAAGTCGTCTAATCACTTATACCGCACAAGGAACGACGTAAAAAATAAATAAACCAATTCTTCACCTGCTGGTGATTTTTTCATTCTGTCTTCCAAAGATCACAGTAAAGCTAGGCGCACATTTGTCCTGCGCTCTGCGCTGAGCGCTTACACTGGGGTTTCTGTGTAAATCTCTGAAATATGTGATTCAGATGGCACCCCCATATGAAGATTCCCTATAATGAGGCAGATGGAGGCACTGTAGACATCATCTGACCTGTGATCCGGCAGTGTCTGTCTTTTTAGGATTGCATAACAGTGCTGTCAGCCAGAGTTTTGTGCACTTCTGAAAATGCTGAACAGAGGCCAGACAGAATCCAGAGTAACTCTGCTGCCTCATTATAGTGAATGGCTCCCTTGGGAGTTTCATCTGAATCACGTCACTCTTAGATTTAGATGGAAACCCCAGAGTAAGTGCTCATTGTAGTACACCAGATAAATGTGATCCTAAATGTTTTGTAAAATGTTCCCAATAAAAGCTTCAGCTCAATCCACAAAAAAAGCAAGTCCCCACTTAGGTCTGTCATCTGTTAATGGAAATATAGGGGACTTCCAAGAAGTAGTAGTAGTAGTAGTAGCAGTTGTAGCAGTAGCAGCAGCACAAAGATTTTGGAAATGGAAATGGTTCTTCACCCTCAAAGAAATTCAGCAAATTCTGCGCTCCCAAATCCCCACTGCCTCCTGAGCCCCACAGTGTACCTAAACCACATATAGCATCCACATGTTTGGCATTTCTGTAGCAAAGAGAGCCCACCTAATTTATGGGTGCACATCTCCAGAAGCATGAGCTGGGCACAACGTACTGGTCACTACAGCGTATTGGTCACTTCAACGGCAGTTTGCAATTTTCACTCTGCAACATTCATCGCTGCTTGTTTCTGGAAAACACCCATGTTCTCAAAATTATCAGTAGACCTGTAGATAAATTCCCAAAGGGGTATAATGTACAAAATGGGGTCACTTGATGGGGATTCTGCTCTTCTAGCACTTAGTGGCTTTGTATATGCAGTCCGCAAACTATTCCAGGTAAATCTGCGCTCCAGGAGGCAAATAGCGCTCTGCCCCTCCAGAGTCTCTCTGTATGGTTAAGCAGCACTGTACAGCCACATATGGGGTATTGCCACGTTCAGTAGAAATTGTGGGACAAATTATGGTGTCATTTTTACCTACTTCTGGTGTGAAAATGTAAAATCTGGGGCTAAAACTAAATTTTGGTGGTAAAAATGTGGTTATTTTGTCTTCACTGCCCAATGGTATAAAATTCAGTGACACACCCGTGTTGTCAATATGATCACTGCACCCCTAGATGAATTAATTGAGAGGTGTAGTATGTAAAATGGGGTCACTTGCGGGCAGTTCTGTTGTTCTGGCACCTCATGGGCTCTACCAGTGGGTCATGGCACCTGCAAACCATAAGAGTAAAATCTGGCGCTCCTTGCCTTCAGAGCTTTGCACTGTGCCTCAAAAATATTTCCCGATTACATGTAGGGTATTGGCACACACAGGAAAAAATGGACCTCCGTTTGTTAAAAAAAAAAAAAAAAAAAAACTCCTATTATTCCTTAGAAAAATGTAAAAACTTCAGGCTAAAAACATTTTAGTGGTAGAAATGTAATTTATTCTTTCTTCACTTCTCAATGGTATAAAATTCTGTGAGGCACAAGTGCTGTCAATGTGATCACTGCACCAGTAGATGAATTAATTGGGGAGTGTAGTTTGTAAAATGAGTTCACATATGAGGGGGGTCCTGCTGTTCTGGCACCTCAGGGGCTCTGCCAATGTGACATGGCTCCCTCAAACCATTCCAGCAAAATCTAAACTCTCTCAAAAGCAGTATTCCCCTACATATGGGATATCAGCCTACTCAGGAGAAATTGCACAACAAATTGTATGGTGCAATTTCTCCTGTTACCCTTATGAAAAAAACAATTGGGGCTAAAAACATTTTTGTGGGGCAAATGTGATTTTTATAATTTTTATTTTCACGGCTCAATGCTAGAAACTTCTATGAAGCACCTGGGGTTCAAGGTGCTCACCACACATCTAAATACTTTCGTTGAGGGGGTCTAGGTTCCACAATGGGATCACTTGTGGGCTGTTTCGGCACATCAGAGGCTCTCCAAATGGGACATGACGTCCCCTAATGATTCCAGGAAATCTAACATTCAAAAAGTCAAATGATGCGCCTTCCCTTCCGAGCCCTGCCGTGTGACAAAGCAGTAGTTTTCTCCTACATATGGGGTAACAGCATACTCAGGAGAAATGGAGAAATTGAGTTACAAATTGTATGGTGCAATTGCTCCTGTTATCCTTATGAAAATGCAAAATTTGGGACAAACTTTTTTTGTGGGGAAAATATATTATTTTTTTTATTTTCACGTTCAATGAGGGGTTTAATTTTGAAAATGGTGTCAATTGTGGGGGATTTTCATTGTTTAGGCACATCAAGGGCTCTCCAAACGCCACATGGTGTCCGCTAATTGTTCCAACAAATTTTGCATTCAAAAAGTCAAGTGGCGCTCCTTCACTTCCGAGATCTGCCGTGCGCCCAAACAATGGTTTTCATCCACATATGGGGTATCAAAAGGGGGTAAAACGAGGATTTAAACTGCGCTGCTGAATGATTCAAGGTCCAAATATGTAGCCATTAGATCGTGGATTTATTCAACGCGTTTCAAAGTACAAGATTTCTTCATCAGGACACCACAATATTGTGGGGTATCGGCATGCTCAGGAAAAATTGCACTACAGATTTTGGAATGCACTGTTTCCCTGTTACCCTTGTGAAAACAAATAAATTGGGGTCTAAAGTAATTTTTTTATGAAAAAAGGTAAATGCTCATTCCCCCCCACATTCCAAAAATTCCTGTAAAGTGGCTGAAGGGTTAAAGGGAACCTGTCACCGCCAAAATCGATGGTGAGCTAAGCCCACCGGCATCAGGGGCTAATCTACAGCATTCTGGAATGCCGTAGATAAGCCTCCGATGTATCCTAAAAGATGAGAAAAAGAGGTTAGATAATACTCACCTGGGCGGGTGGTCCGATCCGATGGGCGTCACGGTCCGGTCCGGGGCCTCCCATCTTCATGGGATGACGTCCTCTTCTTGACTTCATGCTGCGGCTCTGGTGCAGGCGTACTTTGTCTGCCCTGTTGAGGGCAGAGCAAAGTACTGCAGTGCGCAGGCGCTGGGAAAGGTCAGAGAGGCTTGGTGCCTACGCACTGCAGTACTTTGCTCTGCCCTCAACAGGGCAGACAAAGTACCCCTGCGCCGGAGCTGCAGCGTAAAGACAAGAAGAGGGCGTCATCTGATGAAGATAGGAGGTGCTGGACTGGACCGCGACACCCATCGGACCGGACTGGGACTGCCCCTGGGTGAGTATAATCTAACCTGCTTTTCTCATCTTTTAGGATACATCGGGGGCTTAAGGTACCTTCACACTAAGCGACGCTGCAGCGATACAGACAACGATGCCGATCGCTGCAGCATCGCTGTTTAGTCGTTGTGTGGTCGCTGGAGAGCTGTCACACAGACGGCTCTCCAGCGACCAACGATGCCGAAGTCCCCTGGTAACCAGGGTAAACATCGGGTTACTAAGCGCAGGGCCGCGCTTAGTAACCCGATGTTTACCCTGGTTACCAGCGTAAATGTAAAAAAAAACAACACATACTCACATTCCGGTGCCCGGCGTCCGCTTCCCTGCACTCCTCCTGCATCCTGTGTCAGCGCCGAACATCTCCGGCATCTTCCACAGAGCAGAGCGGTGACGTCACCGCTCTGCTTTACGGCCGGCACTTACACAGGATGCAGGAGTGCAGGGAAGCGGACGCCGGGCACCGGAATGTGAGTATGTGTTTTTTTTTTTAACGTTTACGCTGGTAACCAGGGTAAACATCGGGTTACTAAGCGCGGCCCTGCGCTTAGTAACCCGATGTTTACCCTGGTTACCAGTGAAGACATCGCTGGATCGGTGTCACACACACCGATCCAGCGATGTCTACGGGAGATCCAGCGACGAAATAAAGTTCTGGACTTTCTTCTCCGACCAACGATGGCACAGCAGGATCCTGATCGCTGCTGCGTGTCAAACACAACGATATCGCTAGCCAGGACGCTGCAACGTCACGGATCCCTAGCGATATCGTTTAGTGTGAAGGTACCTTTATCTACAGCATTACAGAATGCTGTAGATAAGCCCCTGATGCTAGTGGGCTTAGCTCACCTTCCATTTTGGGGGTGAAAGGTTTCTTTTAATAAACTTTTTGAATGCGATTTTGAGCACCTTGAGGGCTGCAGTTTTTAGAATGGTGTCACGTTTGGGTATTTTCTATCATACAGACCCCTCAAAGTCACTTCAAATGTGAGGTGGTCCCTAAAAAAAAAGATTTTGTAATGTTTGTTGGAAAAAGGAGAAATTGCTGGTCATATTTTAACCCTTAGAACTTTATAATAAAAATTTTGTTTAAAATATGTTGCTGATGTGAAGTAGACATGTGGGAAATGTTATTTATTAACTATTTTGTGTGACATATCTCTCTGATTTAAGGGAATAAGAATTTAAAGTTTGAAAATTGCAAAATGTTCGCCAAATTTTTTTCTTTTTTTCCGCACAAATAAATGCAAGTTATATTGAAGAAATTTTACCACTACCATGAAGTACAATATGTCATAAGAAAACAATCTCCGAATCAGAGGGATCTGTTGAAGCGTTCCAGAGTTATTACATTATAGTGACACTGGTCAGAATTAAAAAAAATTGGCCTGGTCATTAATGTATAAAGCATTAGATAAAGATAACACAAACCCAAAACATAGTTTTTAAATGAAGGTCTTTATTATTAAAGGAAAAAGAAATCAAAACCTACAGGGTCCTGTGTGAAAATGTGATTGCCCCCCCTTAAAAGATAAGCTAACTGTGGTTTATCACATCTTTGGGAAACTGATCTCAATTTCCCTAGTCACACGCAGGCCTGATTACTGCCACACTGATCTCAATCAAGAAATCACTTAAATAGGACCTGCCTGACAATGTGAAGTAGACAGAAAGATTCTCAAAAGCTAGACATCATGCCGTGATGCAAACAAATTCTGGAACAAATGAGAAACAAAGTAATTGAGATCTATCAGTCTGGAAAAGGTTATAAAGCCATTTCTAAAGGTTTGGGACTCCAGCGAACCACAGCCATTACCCACAAATGACAAAAACATGGAACAGTGGTGAATCTTCCCAGTAGTGGCCGGCAAACCAAAATTACCCCAAGAGCGCAGCGATAACTCATCTAAGAGGTCACAAAAGACCTCACACAACATCCAAAGAACTACAGGCCTCACTTGCCTCACCATAAGAAAGAAACTCGGAAAAAATGGCTAGCGTGGCAGAGTTCCAAGACGAAAACCACTGCTGAACAATAAGAACAGAAAGGCTCATCTCATTTTTTGCTAGAAAACATTTTGATGATCTCCAAGACTTTTGGGAGAATAATCTGTGGACTGCCAATACAAAAGTTTAACATTTTGAGTGGCAATGTCGTTCCCAGTGTCAGAAAGCTGGGTTTGCGTCCTAGGTCATGGTTCTTCCAGCAGGACAATAACCCTCAGACATACTTCAAGAAGCCCCCAGAAATGGATGGAAACAAAGTGCTGGAGAGTTCTGAAGAGGCAGCAATAAGTCTGGATCTAAATCCCATTGAACACCTGTGGAGAGATCTTCAAATTGCTGTTGGGAGAGAACGCCTTCAAATATGAGAGACCTGGAGCAGTTCACAAAAGAAGAATGGTCCAAAATTCCAGTTATGCATCTCTCTCCACTCTCATAGGCATGGAGAGAGGTGAATATTCATTCCCTTAATGAGCGGGGACACGTGATCGTTAGGCCACAGGAGCTGCTTGCACTGGAACAAGATGCTATGGAAGGTAAGTAGGGTGTTTTTTTTTTTAATGCAGACAAGGACGGGGATAAGGAGCCATGGAGACAAGAATGGGGAGAAGGAGCCATGGAGACAAGAATGGGGAGAAGGAGCCACGCAGATAAGGATGGGGATAAGGAGCCACGCAGACAGGGATGGGGATAAGGAGCCACGCAGACAAGGACGGGGATAAAGGAGCCACACATACAAGGACGGGGATAATGAACCATGCAGACAAGGATGGGGATAAAGGAGCCATGCATTCAAGGATGGGGATGAGGAACCATACATATAAGGATAGGGATGAGGAACCATACATATCAGGATAGGAATGAGGAGCCATGCATACCAGGATGGGGAAGAGAAGGCCATGCAGACCAGGATAGGTAGGAGGGGACAATGCATACCCAGCTTATACTCAAGTCAATACGTTTTCCCAGTTTTTCGTGGCAAAATTAGGTGCCTCGGCTTATATTCGGGTAGGCGTATACACAAGTATATACGGTACTTCATTTTCTGGGTGCCAACACTTTTGGCCATGACACTATATATACTGAGGGGAGCAGGTGGGTATAAAGCTATACACTATATACACACACACACAAACATACACTGCGGGGAGGAAAGGGGGTATACAGCTATATACTGAGGGAAGGATACAGCTATATACTGAACAGAGGAGAGGCGGTATACTGCTACAATATATATTGAGGGCAGGGGAGAGGGTATAAAGCTATATCCTATCCTATGTCCTCCAGACACTGGGACCTTGATTTCCAAATGAAATGCAAAATTTACTTTCATCTGAAAACAACACCTTGGACCACTGAGCAACAGTCCAGTTCTTTTTCTCCTTGGCCCAAGTAAGATGCTTCTGGCATCATCTATTGGTCATGAGAGGCTTGAAACAAGTAATGCGACACTTGTAGCCCATGTCCTGGATACGTCTGTGTGGTGGCTCTTGAAACAATTACTCCAGCAGCAGTCCACTCCTTGCGAATCTCCCCAAAATTTTTGAATGGCCTTTTCTTAACAATCCTTTCAAGGCTGCAGTTATCCCGGTTGCTTGTGCACCTTTTTCTACCACACTTTTTCCTTCCACTCAACTTTCCATTAATATTCTTGGATACAGCACTCTGAACAGCCAAATTCTTTAGCAATGACCTTTTGTGGCTTGCCCTCCTTGTGGAGTGTGTCAATGACGGCCTTCTGGACATCTGTCAAGTCAGCAGTCTTCCCCATGATTGTGGAGCCTACTGAAACAGACTAAGGGACATTTTGCAGGTGTTTTTTGTTAATTTTTCTAAATTACTGAGAAAATGACATTAGGGTTTTAATTGGCTGTAAGCCATAATCATCAACATTAACAGAAATAAACACTTGAAATAGATCACTCTGGTTGTAATGACTATATAATATACGAGTTTCACTTTTTGTATTGAAGAACTGAAATAAATAAACTTTGATGATATTCTCATTTTGGGAGAAGTACCTGTATATACTGTGTAACGGGCTGGGGGGTGGAACCACTGTGCCAAAGCCCAAGGAGGACCCGGAGGAGTGTGACTAGGAGCCTCACCCAATCCAACCACAGACACAGCAGTTAACGACACCGTAGTCCGTGGAGAGACAAGCAAGGTGATCCAGGTGCAATTCCATGACTGGCCTTGGGAAGATGGCAGCTGACCCCTAGGAACGGATAGCTGGAATGGCCTGGGCAAACGCCTGACAGATGCAGGCAGGCAGAGGTGACAGGAACTGCAGGTGCAGACAGGACAATCTGACGGAGAAAAAGAGGAAGGGTGCGCACAGTGCCTGGAGACCTGCTAGGAGTGCATGCACCCCGGGCAGCAGCAGACCCGGAAGGGGCAGGACAGGAGCCTTGGCAGTGAGTATGCTGATGTCTCTGCAGGGAGAGACTGCAGGCAGAGATGCGGGAGCTACAGTAACCCCCCCTTGCGCCCCCTCTTTTTTCAAGCCTATCAGAAATTTCTCCAGGAGGAGAGGGGCTTGGATGTTCTCCCCGGGCTCTCAGGACCTCTCCTCAGGACCAAACCACTTCCGGTCCACAAGAAAGAAGGTCTTTCCTCTTACCTTCTTGGTGGCCAAAACGTTCTCTACCTCGAAAACGTCCTCAGCACTGACAGGAGTCGGAGTGGCACCAGGAACCTTGAAGAAAGAACGGAGGACAACAGATTTGAGAAGAGACACATGGAAGGAATTGGGGATTCGCAAGGAGTCGAGTCCGGGAGTTTTAGTTTGTAGGCTACTGGATTAATCCGTTTAAACACCTCAAAGGGACCAATGAAGCGAGGACCCAATTTATAGGATGGTGTCTTGAGGCAGATATACTTAGATGATAGCCAGACCTTATCTCCGGGATGAAACAGAGGAGAATCCAGATGTCCCTTATCCACGTGTCTTTTCATCAGTTCACAGGATTTTACCAAAGAAGCTATGGTATCCTCCCAGATCTCAGAAAAGTTCCTGACGAGGGAATCGGCAGCTGGAATATCGGAGGAGACAGCCACAGGGAACGGCAGTTTGGGCTGTTGACCATAGACCACAAAAAACAGATTTGGGCGAAGACTCACTCACGTGGTTATTGTAAGAGAATTTGGCCCAATGCAGGAGTTAAGCCCAGTCACTGTGAGGAGCATTGACAAAAATGCCGGAGAAAATTAGTCAGGTTCTGATTGACTTGTTCTACTTGGCCATTGGACTGAGGATGGTAAGAAGATGAGAAATCCAAAGTAACATTCAGTAGCTTACTCCTGAAACGAGAAGTAAACTGGACACCTCTGTTGGAGACTATGTGAAGCGGTAGGCCACGGAAACGAAAAATGTGAAGAATGAAATCTTTTGCCAGTACTAGTGCAGATGGAAGAACAATCCACCACCATCCAGATTATGGTACATCCAGCCGACACTGTCAGATCCGTGATGAAATCCATGGAGATATGCTGCCAGGGAGCAGACGGCACAGGCAAGGGAAGCAACCAACTGGTCGGACGCTGTTTAGGAGTCTTAGTTCAGGCACATGAAGGAAAAGCACAGACGAAATTCGCAACATCTTTGCGTAGAGTCGACCACCAATAGTGTCAAGAGAGAAGAATAGTCGTCTTCTATCTGTTGTGGTCCGCCACCTTAGAAAAATGTCCCCAGAGAAGAACCTGCTTCCTGTCAGGTTTAGCCACTTAAGTCTTACCGGAGGATGGACAAGATAAGTCTAGCGGAGCGACTGTGATTATTTTGGAGGGCTCAATTATATGTTTATTCTCCTCCTCCTGGTCAGAAGCCAGGAAGGACCTGGAGAGCGCATCCGCCTTAACGTTTTTATTAGCTGGACGAAAGTGGAGTGTGAAGTTGAAGAGAGTGAAGAACAAAGACCACCTGGCTTGACAGGGGTTAAGCCACTGAGCAGACTGCAGATAAGCCAGATTCTTGTGGTCAGTGTAAATTACTAAAGGAAGCAATGCTCCTTCCAGCAAGTACCACCACTCAAGAGCCAACTTGATTGCGAGCAGTTCTCTATCGCCAATAGAGTAATTACTCTCTGGTGCCGAGAAGAGTTTAGAGAAAAAGCCGCAGGACACCATGCGACCGCATGAAGACTTCTGAGTGAGGATGGCTCGGGCCCCTGTGGAAGATGCATCCACCTCCAGGAAGAACTGTTTGTTATGGTATGGGCGATGTAGCACCAGAGCGGAGAATGTCTGCTTGAGGGATACAAATGCTTCTTCTGCTTCAAGAGTCCATTCCGTAGGATTGGCTCCTTTGTGGGTCAGGGCAGAAATAGGAGCAGTCCGGGAAGAAAAATGCAAAATAAATTGGCGATAATTCGCAAACCCGAAAAATCACTGGACAGCCTTAAGACCGTCTCGACAGGGCCACTTTATTATAGCGGATACCTTCTCAGGATCCATCTTCAGACCGGTCTCAGAAACGGAAGGGAGGACTGTTTGAAGACGCACTTTTCATATTTGGCATGGAGACGGTTAGTTCTTAACCTTATTAGAACAAACGAACTTCCCTCCTGTGTGTTGGCAGATCAAGAGAGAATACCAAGATGTTTTCCAGGTATACTACCACAAACGTATAGAGCAGGTCATGGAAGATGTCGTTGACCAGTTCTTGGAAGACGGCTGGAGCATTACAGAGTCCAAACGGCATAACAAGATACTCGTAATGGCTATCGCGGGTGTCGATCAAACAGCTCGGAGATCAGGGGTAGAGGATACTCATTTTTTACGGTGATTTGGTTAAGGCACCCTGTAGTCAATGCAGGGTCGCAGAGAGCCGTCCTTCACAAAGAAAAACCCAGCTCCGGCCCGGAGATGAGGATTTTCGAGTAAACCCCCTAGCGAGGTTCTCTTCTATATACTCGGACAAAGCGCAAGTCTCGGCCTGGGACAGGGGGTAGATTCGGCCTCGTGGAGGGGAGGAACCCAGCAGGTCAATCGGGTCGTCATACGGCCTATGGGGTGGCAAGGTCTCAGCCTCCTTGTCGAAGACGTCGGCATACGTCCAATATGCCACAGGCGGGACAAGCGAATTAGCAGAAGTAGGGAACCAGACAGGACAAACGGGAGAAAGGCACATTTCGTGACATCCTGAGCCCAAACAAAGTACTTCTCCAGACCTCCAATCCAGAACAGGTTCATGTTTTAGCAGCCACGGGAGACCTAGAAGTAGAGGATAAGAGACCAGACAGCACATAAAGAGAAATCTTCTCTGAAAGCAGCATCCCCACCAAAGATTCACAGGCTCCATGATGAACTGGATGGTCTCGGGAAGTGGCTTTCTATCTACTGAAGAAATCAACAACGGATCTGGAAGACGTAGGACCAGAATCTTATGTCGCTCGAGTCTGTTGAACAAAGTAACCCGCGGAGCCGGAGTCCAGGTGGGCCAATTCAACAAAAGTCTTTTTGCCGCAGGAGACAGATACCGTCAGGGTTAAAGATGGAGAGATAGAAGTCTTGCCCAGGGTAGCCTCTCCTACCGACCCTAGGCACTGGCGTTTCCTGGTCTCTCGGGGCAGGATCGATTACGGTGTTTGGAGCTGCCACAGTAGAAGCAGGTCTGTTATGGTTCTCAATGGCAAGAGAACATAGCCCAGCAAACATACGAACTAGCTCTTGGAAGGATGGAAACTAAACTGACCATGAACTAAACCTGCCGCACAACTAACAGTAGCCGGGTAGCGTAGCCTGCGTTTTATCCCTAGACGCCCAGCGCCGGCCGGAGGACTAACTAATCCTGGCAGAGGAAAATATAGTCCTGGCTCACCTCTAGAGAAATTTCCCCGAAAGGCAGACAGAGGCCCCCACAAATATTGGCGGTGATTTTAGATGAAATGACAAACGTAGTATGAAAATAGGTTTAGCAAAATTGAGGTCCGCTTACTAGATAGCAGGAAGACAGAAAGGGCACTTTCATGGTCAGCTGAAAACCCTATCAAAATACCATCCTGAAATTACTTTAAGACTCTAGTATTAACTCATAACATCAGAGTGGCAATTTCAGATCACAAGAGCTTTCCAGACACAGAAACGAAACTACAGCTGTGAACTGGAACAAAATGCAAAAACAAACAAGGACTAAGTCCAACTTAGCTGGGAGTTGTCTAGCAGCAGGAACATGCACAGAAAGGCTTCTGATTACAATGTTGACCGGCATGGAAGTGACAGAGGAGCAAGGCTAAATAGCGACTCCCACATCCTGATGGAAACAGGTGAACAGAGAGGATGATGCACACCAGTTCAATTCCACCAGTGGCCACCGGGGGAGCCCAAAATCCAATTTCACAACAGTACCCCCCCCCTCAAGGAGGGGGCACCGAACCCTCACCAGAACCACCAGGGTGATCAGGATGAGCCCTATGAAAGGCACGGACCAAATCGGAGGCATGAACATCAGAGGCAGTTACCCAAGAATTATCCTCCTGACCGTATCCCTTCCATTTGACCAGATACTGGAGTTTCCGTCTGGAAACACGGGAGTCCAAGATTTTTTCCACAACGTACTCCAACTCGCCCTCAACCAACACCGGAGCAGGAGGCTCAACGGAAGGCACAACCGGTACCTCATACCTGCGCAATAATGACCGATGAAAAACATTATGAATAGAAAAAGATGCAGGGAGGTCCAAACGGAAGGACACAGGGTTAAGAATCTCCAATATCTTGTACGGGCCGATGAACCGAGGCTTAGACTTGGGAGAAGAAACCCTCATAGGGACAAAACGAGAAGACAACCACACCAAGTCCCCAACACAAAGCCGAGGACCAACCCGACGCCGGCGGTTGGCAAAAAGCTGAGTCTTCTCCTGGGACAACTTCAAATTGTCCACTACCTGCCCCCAAATCTGATGCAACCTCTCCACCACAGCATCCACTCCAGGACAATCCGAAGATTCCACCTGACCAGAAGAAAATCGAGGATGAAACCCCGAATTACAGAAAAAGGGAGACACCAAGGTGGCATGACTGGCCCGATTATTGAGGGCAAACTCCGCTAAAGGCAAAAAAGCAACCCAATCATCCTGATCTGCAGACACAAAACACCTCAAATATGTCTCCAAGGTCTGATTCGTCCGCTCGGTCTGGCCATTAGTCTGAGGATGGAAAGCAGACGAGAAAGACAAATCTATGCCCATCCTAGCACAGAATGCTCGCCAAAATCTAGACACGAATTGGGTACCTCTGTCAGAAACGATATTCTCCGGAATACCATGCAAACGGACCACATTTTGAAAAAACAGAGGAACCAACTCGGAAGAAGAAGGCAACTTAGGCAGGGGAACCAAATGGACCATCTTAGAGAAACGATCACACACCACCCAGATGACAGACATCTTCTGAGAAACAGGAAGATCCGAAATAAAATCCATCGAGATGTGCGTCCAGGGCCTCTTCGGGATAGGCAAGGGCAACAACAATCCACTAGCCCGAGAACAACAAGGCTTGGCCCGAGCACAAACGTCACAAGACTGCACGAAGCCTCGCACATCTCGAGACAGGGAAGGCCACCAGAAGGACCTTGCCACCAAATCCCTGGTACCAAAGATTCCAGGATGACCTGCCAACGCAGAAGAATGAACCTCAGAAATGACTTTACTGGTCCAATCATCAGGAACAAACAGTCTACCAGGTGGGCAACGATCAGGTCTATCCGCCTGAAACTCCTGCAAGGCCCGCCGCAGGTCTGGAGAAACGGCAGACAATATCACTCCATCCTTAAGGATACCTGTAGGTTCAGAATTACCAGGGGAGTCAGGCTCAAAACTCCTAGAAAGGGCATCCGCCTTAACATTCTTAGAACCCGGCAGGTAGGACACCACAAAATTAAACCGAGAAAAAAACAACGACCAGCGCGCCTGTCTAGGATTCAGGCGTCTGGCGGACTCAAGATAAATTAGATTTTTGTGGTCAGTCAACACCACCACCTGATGTCTAGCCCCCTCAAGCCAATGACGCCACTCCTCAAAAGCCCACTTCATGGCCAAAAGCTCCCGATTCCCAACATCATAATTCCGCTCGGCGGGCGAAAATTTACGCGAGAAAAAAGCACAAGGTCTCATCACGGAGCAATCGGAACTTCTCTGCGACAAAACCGCCCCAGCTCCGATTTCAGAAGCGTCGACCTCAACCTGAAAAGGCAGAGCAACATCAGGCTGACGCAACACAGGGGCGGAAGAAAAGCGGCGCTTAAGCTCCCGAAAGGCCTCCACAGCAGCAGGGGACCAATCAGCAACATCAGCACCCTTCTTAGTCAAATCAGTCAATGGTTTAACAACATCAGAAAAACCAGCAATAAATCGACGATAAAAGTTAGCAAAGCCCAAAAATTTCTGAAGACTCTTAAGAGAAGAGGGTTGCGTCCAATCACAAATAGCCTGAACCTTGACAGGATCCATCTCGATGGAAGAGGGGGAAAAAATATATCCCAAAAAGGAAATCTTTTGAACCCCAAAAACGCACTTAGAACCCTTCACACACAAGGAATTAGACCGCAAAACCTGAAAAACCCTCCTGACCTGCTGGACATGAGAGTCCCAGTCATCCGAAAAAATCAAAATATCATCCAGATACACAATCATAAATTTATCCAAATAATCACGGAAAATGTCATGCATAAAGGACTGAAAGACTGAAGGGGCATTTGAAAGACCAAAAGGCATCACCAAATACTCAAAGTGGCCCTCGGGCGTATTAAATGCGGTTTTCCACTCATCCCCCTGCTTAATTCGCACCAAATTATACGCCCCACGAAGATCTATCTTAGAGAACCACTTGGCCCCCTTTATGCGAGCAAACAAATCAGTCAGCAGTGGCAACGGATATTGATATTTAACCGTGATTTTATTCAAAAGCCGATAATCAATGCACGGCCTCAAAGAGCCATCTTTCTTAGCCACAAAGAAAAAACCGGCTCCTAAGGGAGATGACGAAGGACGAATATGTCCCTTTTCCAAGGACTCCTTTATATATTCTCGCATAGCAGCATGTTCAGGCACAGACAGATTAAATAAACGACCCTTAGGGTATTTACTACCCGGAATCAAATCTATGGCACAATCGCACTCCCGGTGCGGAGGTAATGAACCAAGCTTAGGTTCTTCAAAAACGTCACGATATTCAGTCAAGAATTCAGGAATCTCAGAGGGAATAGATGATAAAATGGAAACCACAGGTACGTCCCCATGCGTCCCCTTACATCCCCAGCTTAACACAGACATAGCTTTCCAGTCAAGGACTGGGTTATGAGATTGCAGCCATGGCAATCCAAGCACCAACACATCATGTAGGTTATACAGCACAAGAAAGCGAATAATCTCCTGGTGATCCGGATTAATCCGCATAGTTACTTGTGTCCAGTATTGTGGTTTATTGCTAGCCAATGGGGTGGAGTCAATCCCCTTCAGGGGTATAGGAGTTTCAAGAGGCTCCAAATCATACCCACAGCGTTTGGCAAAGGACCAATCCATAAGACTCAAAGCGGCGCCAGAGTCGACATAGGCATCCGCGGTAATAGATGATAAAGAACAAATCAGGGTCACAGATAGAATAAACTTAGACTGTAAAGTGCCAATTGAAACAGACTTATCAAGCTTCTTAGTACGCTTAGAGCATGCTGATATAACATGAGTTGAATCACCGCAATAGAAGCACAACCCATTTTTTCGTCTAAAATTCTGCCGTTCACTTCTGGACAGAATTCTATCACATTGCATATTCTCTGGCGTCTTCTCAGTAGACACCGCCAAATGGTGCACAGGTTTGCGCTCCCGCAGACGCCTATCGATCTGGATAGCCATTGTCATGGACTCATTCAGACCCGCAGGCACAGGGAACCCCACCATAACATCCTTAATGGCATCAGAGAGACCCTCTCTGAAATTCGCCGCCAGGGCGCACTCATTCCACTGAGTAAGCACAGCCCATTTACGGAATTTCTGGCAGTATATTTCAGCTTCGTCTTGCCCCTGAGATAGGGACATCAAGGCCTTTTCCGCCTGAAGTTCTAACTGAGGTTCCTCATAAAGCAACCCCAAGGCCAGAAAAAACGCATCCACATTGAGCAACGCAGGATCCCCTGGAGCCAATGCAAAAGCCCAATCCTGAGGGTCGCCCCGGAGCAAAGAAATCACAATCCTGACCTGCTGAGCAGGATCTCCAGCAGAGCGAGATTTCAGGGACAAAAACAACTTGCAATTATTTTTGAAATTTTGAAAGCAAGATCTATTCCCCGAGAAAAATTCAGGCAAAGGAATTCTAGGTTCAGATATAGGAACATGAACAACAAAATCTGGTAAGTTTTGAACTTTCGTGGTGAGATTATTCAAACCTGCAGCTAAACTCTGAATATCCATTTTAAACAGGTGAACACAGAGCCATTCCAGGATTAGAAGGAGAGAGAGAGAGAGAAAGGCTGCAATATAGGCAGACTTGCAAGAGATTCAATAACAAGCACACTCAGAACTGAAGGAAAAAAATATCTTCAGCAGACTTCTCTTTTCTCTCCTTTCTCTGTCAATTAATTTAACCCTTTGGGGCCGGTCAAACTGTTATGGTTCTCAATGGCAAGAGAACATAGCCCAGCAAACATACGAACTAGCTCTTGGAAGGATGGAAACTAAACTGACCATGAACTAAACCTGCCGCACAACTAACAGTAGCCGGGTAGCGTAGCCTGCGTTTTATCCCTAGACGCCCAGCGCCGGCCGGAGGACTAACTAATCCTGGCAGAGGAAAATATAGTCCTGGCTCACCTCTAGAGAAATTTCCCCGAAAGGCAGACAGAGGCCCCCACAAATATTGGCGGTGATTTTAGATGAAATGACAAACGTAGTATGAAAATAGGTTTAGCAAAATTGAGGTCCGCTTACTAGATAGCAGGAAGACAGAAAGGGCACTTTCATGGTCAGCTGAAAACCCTATCAAAATACCATCCTGAAATTACTTTAAGACTCTAGTATTAACTCATAACATCAGAGTGGCA
This sequence comes from Ranitomeya variabilis, assembly GCF_051348905.1. Taxonomy (NCBI): domain Eukaryota; kingdom Metazoa; phylum Chordata; class Amphibia; order Anura; family Dendrobatidae; genus Ranitomeya; species Ranitomeya variabilis. The sequence goes on from NC_135232.1 coordinate 585,839,925, forward strand.
ATTTCAGATCACAAGAGCTTTCCAGACACAGAAACGAAACTACAGCTGTGAACTGGAACAAAATGCAAAAACAAACAAGGACTAAGTCCAACTTAGCTGGGAGTTGTCTAGCAGCAGGAACATGCACAGAAAGGCTTCTGATTACAATGTTGACCGGCATGGAAGTGACAGAGGAGCAAGGCTAAATAGCGACTCCCACATCCTGATGGAAACAGGTGAACAGAGAGGATGATGCACACCAGTTCAATTCCACCAGTGGCCACCGGGGGAGCCCAAAATCCAATTTCACAACACAGGTCCCTTCGGCCCAACAAACAGTTTGGATAGCTTTCACCTGGTCAATCTGCATTATTTCAAGCAAAAAAGTCACCGCAGGAACTTGCTTAACAATCGGTCATTGGAAGGTGGGAGCCAGGCATACCGATCTTCTCTCTCAGTTCACTTCTTTGGTCCGTTCCTGGAATATAATGTCAATTCTGTTTGCGAGAGACACCAGGTCATCCAGAGAGGTGTGTATCTCTCGGCCTGCCAGTTCGTCCTTGATTCGCCCAGAGACCTTCCCAGAAGTTTGCCACCAGAGCCTCATTGTGACAAGCACGTTCTGAAGACAAGGTATGGAAACAGACTGCATAATGGCCCACGGAGGTTACCTTGGCGTTACCAGAGCAGAGAAGAGGCTGCAGAAGAAACGTGAATGGGCTCGACGAAGACCATATGAAAGGCTTCCAGGAAGGACTGTAGGTTCGACACTAGCGGATCCCCTCTTTCCTACAGAGGATTGAGCCATGCTAGGGCCTCACTATAGGTGTGACACGAAGGACACTTTGGCTCGGTCCAAGGTGAACTGATGAGCCAGGAGTTCCAAGTGCAGCGTGCACTGGTTAATGAACCCCCGACACTGGATGGGATCTTCGCCAAAGTGTGGTCCGGAACCTGGTGCATAACTGGCTGCCTGATGGGTCACAGTGGTGGTAACTGCCACCTGACAGGATGTGGTAGTGGCTGGTACTGCCAGTGCATCGAGACGAGTATTCACAGACCGTAGATAGGAAAGAATCTTATCTTCCTGAATCTTCTGGCGGGAGACCTCCTGGTATAGGTCCGAGATGGAAGATGCCTGAGAGCCAGCGGATTCCATGGCGTGTGCAAACTAACGGGCTGGGTGGTGGAACCACTGTGCAAAAGCCCAAGGAAGACCTAGTGGGGCGTGACTAGGAGCCTCACCGAATCCAACCATGGACACGCAGAAGCTAACGACACTGCAGCCATGGAGAGACGAGAGGTGATCCAGGTGCTACTCCAGGACTGACCTTGGGTAGATGGCGGTTGACTCTCGGAGCTGATAGCTGGAATGGCTCGGGGAATGTCTGACATATGCAGGCAGGCGGGAGAAGGTGACAGGAACTGCAGGTGCAGACATGACAGTGACGGAGAGATGAGCACTGGCGGGTGCAGCTGGCTCTGCTGCCATTGAGGTGAGCACTGGCGGGTGCAGCTGGCTCTGCTGCCGTTGAGGTGAGCACTGGCGGGTGCAGCTGGCTCTGCTGCCGTTGAGGTGAGCACTGGCGGGTGCAGCTGGCTCTGCTGCCGTTGAGGTGAGCACTGGCGGGTGCAGCTGGCTCTGCTGCCGTTGAGGTGAGCACTGGCGGGTGCAGCTGGCTCTGCTGCTGTTGAGGTGAGCACTGGCGGGTGCAGCTGGCTCTGCTGCTGTTGAGGTGAGCACTGGCGGTTGCAGCAGACTCAGATGCAGGTAAAGGGACCTGAGAAACTGACAAGCATTTTAGGAACAAACACCGGCACCTGGATGAAGGAGGAGGCGGTTTAAATAGAGAGAGACCTCCTGCTATTGCCTGGGTACACTTTACAGGAACGTGCATGGCCCCTTTAAGAGGAAGGGTGCGCATGGGCTCTAACCACAGTGCCTGGAGACCTGCTAGGAGTGCGCGCACACCAGGCAGCAGCAGACCCAGAAGGGGCAGGACGGGAGCCTTGGCGGTGAGTACGCTGATGTCTCTGCAGCGAGAGAGGGACTGCAGGCAGAGATGTGGGCGCTACATACTGAGGGGAGGCGAGGGCATATGCAGCTCTATACTGAGAGGAGGAAAGGTGCATACACACTTATTTAAGATACAGTTCTATAACCAATCTGGGCTTAACATGGCGCTTCTCAGTTTTAATTTGAGGGTATTTGCATCGTAATTGGGGTAAAGATATAGGAATTACAGCTCTTTAATATATAACTGCCTTTTGTTCAAGGAATCAAAAGTAACTGGGTAATTATCTCAAAAGGTCTTTAATGGGCTGCATGGGCTATTCTCTTGTTAATCTATCATCAATTAAGCCGGCACAAGGGCTAGAGCGGATTCCAGTGTGGCATTTGCATTTGGAAGCTGTTGCGATGAACCCACAACATGCGATCAAAGGAGCGCTCAATGGGAGAGAAACAGACCATCATTAGGCTGGAAAAAAAAAAAATCATGAGAGATGGCAGAAAGGTTACGAGTGGCAAAATAAACAAACATTCTGTATAAAAAAGCGCACTTGTGAATTCAAAAAAGCTTGAACCACAGAAAACAATAGTGTTGGATGATCGCAGAATCCTTTCCACGGTGAAGAAAAATCCCTTCACAACATCCACCCAAGTGAAGAACAGTCTTCAGGAAGTAGGTGTTTCAGTCTCGAAGTCTACCATAAAGAAAAGAATTCATGAGAGCAAATACAGAGGGGTCCACCACAAGGTGAAACCATTAGTCAGCCTTAGAAATAAAAAGGCCAGATTAGATTTTACAGACATAAAAAAACTTCTAAAGAAGCAGCTCAGGTCTGAAAAAGCAAGACTAAGTTCGAACTGTAGAAGAATGATGGGAAGAGGAAAGTATGGAAAAGGCTTGAAGTGGCTCCTGATCCTTGGCACAGCACATCCTCTAACACATAATGGAGATGGGAGTGATGGCTTACAAGTACCTATTACTCTTAGGTGTTTCTACCTTTTTTTTAGCAATGGATTCTTTTCACTCTCGAAGAGATCAATTTTGTTTGTTTTTTTGCTAATTTTTTTTCGTGTTCCGGATAGTTCTTTGGTTCTTGTGTCAGTGTCAGATTTTTCAATTCTGTATTGAATTCTGTATTGAAAAAAAAATAAAAAAATTCCTTTACTGTAATTTGATTTTCCGAAACCCACGACAGTACCATACGAGAGAGGATCTGCCCCCAACTACAGGAAACCTACAGATTTAAAAGGTGGAGCCTCTGTTCCCGCTTCATTGGTTAAATAGCATGAGAGGACTTCTATTTAATTAGTTATTTCTTTTTAGATAATCTGCTGAAAGAGACAGGAGATTCTCTTCTGCCACCATGAGTTTCCCGGTTTCGGCCATCAGCAACCTAGACCTTGTGCCCCCTTTTTTGTTTATATATAACACTGCTGTCCTGTTGTTGCAAACCATACGAGAGAGGATCTGCCCCCAACTACAGGAAACCTACAGATTTAAAAGGTGGAGCCTCTGTTCCCGCTTCATTGGTTAAATAGCATGAGAGGACTTCTATTTAATTAGTTATTTCTTTTTAGATAATCTGCTGAAAGAGACAGGAGATTCTCTTCTGCCACCATGAGTTTCCCGGTTTCGGCCATCAGCAACCTAGACCTTGTGCCCCCTTTTTTGTTTATATATAACACTGCTGTCCTGTTGTTGCAAACAATTTTTAGACCAAGTAATGCTTCTACCAGAGCCAACCTGACTGCTGTCGGTTCCTTAAGATTTGAGGAAGTTTGTCTCAGAGCCAGTGACCTCTGCCCCTGAAACACTGTTGGCCACATGTGCCCACTAAACGAAGGGACTTGCATCCGTGGTTATAAAAGAAAAATTCAAAACTCTCCCACGGAACTCCCTGTAACAGCGTCTCCAATCAGAGCCACCACACTAGGAACTCCAGAGTTGTTTTTGACACCTGTATTCTACTGTCTAGGTGTCCCTAGCATCTTTTCTGCATCCAAAATCTCCAGCTGGAGTGTTCTGAAATGCGCTCATGCCCATGCAACTGCAGGTATGCACAACAATAGGGACCCCAGGATGAACATGGCTCTCTTCAGTAGAGATGAGCGAATATGCTGAGGCTCTCTTATTCGGCACGCTATAGCACTTGCCGAATAAGCTGCAGGGGGAACTCTGCTTCCTGGATCGCACCGGCTGATCGGCGCCACAGCAACATGTGTCGCGGCTGTGTCACAGTCACGACAAATGCAAGGAGAGCCCAGCAAACAGGCTCTCCATGCATGTGTCGTGATTGGCCGGCGCGATCCAGGAAGCCGGGTTCCCTCTGCAGCTTATTCGGCAAGCGCTATAGCTTGTCGAATAAGTGGGAACCCGAGCAGATTCGCTCATCTCTACTCTTCAGTAATACTATTAATTTCTTATCAGACTGGAATATATCACCGTTATTTTGTCTACTTCCTCGTCAGGAAGGAAAAAAAAAAAATCTCTTTTTACATAAATTCACAAGAATTCCCAAAAAGACTTGTCTCTGCTCCAGAATAATTTTTGATTTCCTTGAATTTAAGAGCCACGCCACGAAAGTTAGTTCAGTGGTCACGCGATTTACCGCCTGACTGCAGTTTACTGTCGTTTTTTCCCCACCACCAGGAAGACGTCATCTAAATATGGGATGAACAATAAATTTTCTTCATCTCCGCAATTATTTTTGTGAATATCCTCGGGGTCATGGACAACATGGTCAAGGGAAGAGCTTGAAAATGAAAATGCTGCCAGTTTCCCTGGATGTTTACTGCTACCCTTAAGAATTTGTTATGTTCCTGAAAAATAATAACATTTCAGAGTCCTCGGTTGAAATCAAGGTCCCAGAGTCTGGAGGAAGAGTGGAGAGACAGATAATCCAAGCTGCTTGAGGTCTAGTGTGAAGTTTACCCAATTGGTGATGGTTTGAGGAGCCATGTCATCTGCTGGTGTAGGTCCACTGTGTTTTATCAAGACCAAAGTCAGCGTAGCAGTCTACCAGGGAATTTTAGAGCACTTCATGCTTCCCTCTGCAGACAAGCTTTGTGGAGATGGAAATTTCATTCTCCAGCAGAACTTGGCACCTGTCCACAATGCCAAAAGTACCAATACCTGGTTTAATAACAGTATCACTGTGCTTGATTGGCTAGCAAACTCACCTGACCTTAACCCCATAGATAATCTATGGGGTATTGTAAAGAGGAAGATGAGAGACACCAGACCCCACTATGTAGATGAACTAAAGGCGGTTATCAAAGCAACCTGGGCTTCCATAACACTTCAGCAGTGTCACAGATCGCCTCCATGCCACACCACATTGATGCAATAATAATTGATGCCAAAGGAGCCCCGACCAAGTATTGAGTGCATTTACTGAACATACATTTCAGTAGGCCAACATTTCGGATTTTAAAATAATTTTTCAAGCTGGGGTTATAAAAATATTCTAAATTTCTGAGTTAATGATGTTTGCCTTTTCATTGGCTGTAAGCCATTATCATCAACATTAACAGAAATAAACACTTGAAATACATCAGTTTGTAATAACTCTATATAATATATGAGTTTCACTTTTTGTATTGAACTGAAATAAATTAATTTTGATGATATTCTAATTTTGTGAAATGCACCTGTATATTTTTGAGGTTTCTGATAGATCGGAAAATGGTAAGATGTGTCCTGGAGATCTAATATTGCCATGAAACATTCTGGTAAGAGAAGTTACACCGCTGTTCCTATAGTTTCCATTTTGAAACGCTTGACTTAAAATACAGGAAAGATATATATCTTGGTACCGTGTTAGCCAGTGGAGAGAAAAATATGTAGAATTGAGAGTCCTCAGTGGTTGATACCTTTTAATGGCTAACAAATTGCAAGCTTTCGAGACTCTTCATCAGGCATAGACTAATACAAATTCTGAAGAATCACATATTTATGCACAACATAGCACAGAAGAAAAAAAAAAAAACATGGATAAGACAGGTGACATGAAGCAGAATTACCATGAGTGATAAACAGTTATGTCCATAAAATTGACCAGTTCTTAGATAAGGAATGTTTTATTGTCCTCTGATTGGGGTCTGGGTCTGTTGTGATGACCCCCTCATAGTCTGAGGGGCAAGTTCCTTAGTTGATGTAAAAAGACATAAATCCATGCGACACATTCATTCCTGCACTAAGACCGTCAAAGGTCATCATCAGTTTATATTCCCATATTCTTCTGTCTCTCTGAGATTTGAAGTTACCTTTTAATACAAGTAATTTCATGTCCATAATGTTATGATTTGGGAGACAAAAATGTATTGCCACAGGTAGATCCATTCTTTTTTCTCTTATTGTATGGCGGTGAGAATTCATTCTTGTTCCAAGCTTTTGCCCTGTCTTCCCCACATACAGACCCCAAGTTGGACATTTAGTACAAATAATTAGGTACACCACATTAGAAGTGATGCAGCTAAAAGTACCTGGGATCTTGCAGTCCTGATGTGAATTGGGGATCTTTATGTTGTCCGGGCTTTACATTTTTTCTGGTTGCAAGGAAAGCGACCTGCAGCTGTTGGAGAGGACAGGGAGCTTCTGACAATGATGCTTCTTAGATTTGGGGGCTGCCTAAAACACAGTAGTGGGGGGGGGTCTGGAAAAATGTATTGTAATCGGGCATCTTTTTGTAGTAAAGGTTGCAATTTCCATGCAGCTCCCCTTAGCGCCTCCAGATTTGGATTGTAGGTAACTACTAGAGGTACCCAGTTATTTTTTTCTTTAGCTTTGTAATGTAGCAGGTGATTCCTTGATATTCTGGTGGCTCTTTTGATCTGGTTTTCAACTGTTCTTGGATGGTAGCCTTGATTCAAAAATGTCTTTCTGAGGCGACCAAGGTGTTCATCTCTATCCATTGGGTTGGACCATATAAGACTTGAAATTACTTGTATTAAAAGGTAACTTCAAATCTCAGAGAGACAGAAGAGTATGGGAATATAAACTGATGACAACCTTTGACAGTCTTAATGCAGGAATGATTGTGTTGCATGGATTTATGTCTTTTTACATCAACTAAGGAACTTGCCCCCTCAGACCATATGGGGTCATCACAACATAACCAGACCCCAATCAAAGGACAATAAAAACAATCCTTATCTAAGAACTGGTCCAATATTTACATACATAACTATCACTCATGGTAATTCTGCTCCATGTCACCTGTCTTATCCATGTTTTTTTTTTCCTGTGCTATGTTGTGCATAAATATGTGATTCTTCAGAATTTATTTTAGTCTTTGCCTGATGAAAAGACCTGTGTAGTCTCAAAAGCTTGGAATTTGTTACCATCTTTTCAGTTAGCCATTAAAAGGAATCAACCACTGAGGACTCTCAATTCTACATATTTGACTTAAAATAGTGATTCAAATATTTCAGTTTCACTACGGTTCTTAAGGAGCGGTCTGGATTTTCCAGTTTAAAAAAAAAACCTGTAGAATCTGGTCCCTTTTTCTAGTACCTGAACCTGAGTAAGTACCCCCTTCTGTACTAAGGACAGGGCTTCCTGTTTTAAGGCCTGTAGTTCTGACTTCTTGGACTGGATTTTTGAGACCAAGAACATTCCTGGCAGCCAAGAGCGGAATTCTAGCTTTAACCCCAGCTCTATGTTATCTAATACCCATCTGTTTTTTTTATCTCTACCTAGGCAGGAAGAAACCTTTTTAACCTTCCATCTACCTGGGGTCTGGTGTCATTGTCTCCCAGGTCTCTTTGGAGGATCAGAGGGAAAAGATTCATAATTAAGGCCTTTCCCATTTTCAAGGCCACTGGTCCTTGTAGACGCAAACTCCCTTATTCCAGAAGCACAAAAGAAATTAGCGGGAAATCCTTTCTTGGCATATGCCACCTTCTCCAGTATCTCATCTACGACTGGCCTAAAAAGGAATTCTCCATGGAATGGAATACCGAAAAGTTTACTTTTTGACTGAAGATCGCCTGCCCAATTCTTCAACCTAAGAGCCCGGTGAGCAGAGTACACAAGTGGGCTGGGAGTCTTACTGCGTCAGCTATAAAATCAGCAGCTTCTCGAATGGTGGGAAAACTGGCTAAAATCTGATCCCCCCTGCATTTGATTTTTATCTGAGAGCGCAGTTGATGTAACCATACAATCAGGGGTCTTGCTGTGTGTGTTGCAGCGATATTTGCCTGACTGCCAGGCCCTTTTGAGGAAACTTTCTGCTTTTTATCTAAGGGGTCCTTTAGGGGCCTTTTTCCAAAGCTCAGAAATATGTTTCAAAGGGGTATTTTAACTCCTTTTGGAATGAAATCTCTTATCTGGCTTCTTCCATTCCGTCTTTATCCGGGAGGATAGTTCTTATGTACTGGAAAACATTTCTATTTCCTCACCTCCAACCCCCCCAATAATCATGTCCTGTATGGTTCTGAGTTCTTTAATGTCCTCAACTTTCATTGTTCAACAGCTTTAACTAATTTCTCTGTGTCCTCTGCCAGGAAACAAGGATGTCCTTCGTTATCATCTGAGGATGAGACATTCGAATAAAAGCCTTCTAATTCCCCATCTTCCAAGCCCTCGTCCGTGCTCATATCCTACACCTCTGCAGGAACATAAGGGGTCCTATTCTTATTTCCCTTAAGCCAATTCCTGACCTCCGATTCTACAATAGCCTTCAGGTTATTCATAAGGGATGAGATTCCTCTGCCTCTCTTCTCTATGCAAAGTTGGCACAATTTTTAGTTATAGGATGGCAACAATTTGTCTTTACAAATTGCACATTCCTTATTCTTTGCCTTATTCAGCGCTTTTCAAAGCCTGTTCTACAACAAAACATATTCAAGGGACACAGAATTAGTCTGAAAGTAAAAGAGGTATTGTTATGTAATGTAATGTTAGGGGAAGAGCACCTTTTATAATGAGGTGCCATTTTCGAATTTCCCACCTCTGGGGCAATTGCCCCCTAGGCCATATACCCAGAAGTGAAATCAGACGCCGGCCACTTTCCACTGTACGCATGTGTGCGCGACATACTGCGGCCCTTAGGATGGAAGCAAGAGATGTATCTTCCCCCTAAGCTGCTCAGGTCAGCACCCCTTCACCCCCAGACATTCCCTCAGGAACTCTCCTTCCAAGGACAGGAAACCACTGAAGCAGGAAGCGAGGCGCAGCCCCTTACATGCATAGGAGTTCGGGTCCTTGGGGACGGATCCTCTATCTCTCATGTGGTGCTGTTGTGGGGATGGGAAGTGAGTCTTCGGCTCTCCAAACCATTACATTGTAAAACATGGAGATCGCACCAGCTGATATCCATTTTTTTTTTTTTTTTTTTTTTTTTTTTGGGGGGGGGGGGGGAATGATCACCTGGTCACATGACCCAGAAACAAAAGTAACAGATGGCACATGTACCAAGAAAAACCCTGATTGTTTATGCTCCATCAGCTGTACAGCGCACAGGATTTTTTTCTATATTTTACTACTTTGGTTTTTTAGTATAGGCTTGGGGGAAAAAAAACACAGAAGGATTGTTGCCAGGGGGCATCTAAGGAACCACATAGAGGTGCAGCAAGGATGGTAATTTGTGGCCGTTGAATGGGAATCCTTGCAAACCTGCCAGCATCCACCACATCTATCTCATGGCTTATCAAAACGGGAGCCACAGAGGCCAGAAAGTAGGGTTCTCGTGCAGCGCATGCAGAATATGGACCTAACTGCAGAGAATTGATCAACTCATCTCTAGTAAAAATCATTCTCCGGACATTTTAATTGGAGGACATATGTTGTTTTTACAATATTTTAAAGGGAATCTGTCAGCAGGTGTTTGCTATTTAATGTAGGGACAGAGAGCCTGATTTCAGGGGTGTATCACTTAAGGCGGTGTGCTGTAGTTTCAATACCATCAGCGTTTTCTCAGCAGGAGGTTATCACTGCAGAACTAGGCCATATATGCAGACCAGTCAGGCTAATCTGTGTAACTCCGCCCCCACCATTTATTGGCAGCTTGCTGACAGTCTACACAGGAAGCTGCCAATCAGGGGTGTGGGCGGGGTTATAATGAAGAGAAAACAAGGATTCTATCCAAACTGCACAAGCAGACCGGTAAGTGACATCACTGGAATCAGAATATGTGCCCCTACATCATTCTGCTCTCAGATTACAAAGCAAAAACCTGCTGACAGACTCCCTTTAAGGACTTGGGTTTGTCCATACAGCATGTGTAAACACTGATCAGGAGGAGCTGACACCTTTGGGTTAGTGTCTGCCTCTTAATGACATCCAGAGTGAAGTAACGCCCCCCACCTCCCCAAACGATGATACACCTGAGAAAAAGGGATTTCACAGAAAACTTCGTAATCAGTAAAATCGCTGGCCCGTGGTACCGCAGCAACTAAATAAGAAATATTTAAGGCGAAAGATCAAACCCGTGAAAGTTTACAAGAAAATATATATTTCTAAATATACAACTTAAATAAAGGGAAGATTCATTTACGTACCAATTAATTGTATCAGCGACTCAGGTTTTTTCTTTTTTTTCGTGTTTAATTACTTTGCATAAAAGACAAGATGTTACTTCTAGCAATGCAAATTTAAAAAAAAAAAAAATCCAACCGTGAAAAAAAAATTAGCTGTACGCTAAAAAGGCTTGTCAAAATGTAAAAATAAAAATGTAATTAATGTCTTTTGTTACCAGCGTCCCCAATGTCTGCCCCTCTTCTCTATCACTGTCATTAAGATAGCCCCCTTCTTCTAACGAAAGGGGGCTGGCTTAGTGAATGAGTTGAGCCAGCCATATGGCAACAGGGAAGGAAAGGAGAACAAACATGTTGGTGGCGATCCTCAACCGCGTGGAGGGCAGAACTTACAATATGGGTGCAGTGTCCAGAACAGGAACATTTTATCTCCCCCTTTAGTTACAGTTTGAGATTTTTTCTTCTGCATCTTCTCTCCCCTCATTTCTATGACAGCTCCAAAATTAGAAATTTTTGAATCTCCCATAGAAATTAATGGAAGAAAGCCGTACATCTGATCCCTTTAAATGCTACTGTGGTCTATTCAATAAGCTTTATTAAAACCATCCCTTTACAACATTGCATTTGCACACGGCCGATGCAGACATGTAAATTTGGGCAACACTGCTGCCGCACATAAATGATGTGGTTTTCTGGGATCCTTCCGATATAGGTACGGCTAGACCTACAGACAGCATAGTGTGGGCATATCGCTCTAGGACCTATGAGCTATTAGCAATAAGGCTAAAAAAAACCTTTTCGGAAGGCATCACCCATGTCTTGCCATTGGAAACAACTCTACAGAATATTTGTTTTGAAGAGGAGTAAAAAATAATAAATCACCCATTAAACAAAATTTTCAGGGCTACTCCATTGACCACAGGGGCTACTAGAAAAAAAATTTCAACGCATAGGCGAACCTGTCTAGAGCAGCATGTAAAAAAGTTTTTTATTTTTTTTGGTATTCCGGAAGTGGAACTTGTTCTCTGCTTGTGTCCTGGGTCCAGCGGTGAGGAGTAAAATTATGTAATGTTGTCCAAAATCAAAGGTTTGCGGAAAATACAACCATGGTAGATCTATCTGACATAACCCTCTCTGCCCCAAAAAAATAGATGGAGCTCAGTCTGCAGTTTCCAAAACTGATTGACTCAGTGCCAGGTCCCAGTAGTGCTCAGCCACGTGCTTCTTAAAATGTTCCCGAGCCATGTTTTCTGTGGGGCACTGTTTGAATTTTATGTCACCAAAACTGCGTTCTTTGGCCGTTCCCTAAAAAAAAAAAAAAAAAAAAAATATTGATAATTACGAGGTAATAAAAGGGTTATCTAGGACAACATTTATGCGTCTTGAGTTCTAACCAGGCGATGCAGCACCTTGGTTTTAATGCTGCCAGGGCTTGCTGTGGGCAAGACAAACATGAAGAAATTTAGTTCCCAGGATTCCTCTCTTCTCTTACAGACACTTTCTCGCGACTACAAGAAGTACGGTAGTGCTGTAAGTACTCACTGACAGATCTGCTACTGGTATATTGCTGTGTTGTTCCCTTATGATTTCTCATGCTGGGCACTTCGCCATCTGCTGCCTAGCATGAGAAACACAATTCCTTCAGAAACAGCGAAGGAGAGATGTGACCCAGTGAGCAGAGGTGAAAGGATATGTGATGTAATGACCTATAAGCACACGAGGCAGAGATAAATAGTGGGGGCATGGTCATGTTGCTGTATGAGAGACTGACTTCAAGGGTTTTTTCTCATTTTCATGAATGGGTATTGTTGAATGCTACATGTAAAAATAACAACTTTTGCAATTTACTACTTATTAAAATTTTCTTGAGGTATTTACCTTTTTTTAAGTTTACAGCTTGTTGCCTTGGAGACAGACCACTGCAAGGGCAATGCTTACAAGCCCATTTCTATGGAGCTTGTAAGCTCTATTTAGCAGCTGACCACAATCACTGGAGCTCGCCGTTAGTGCAGTGCTTACAAATGAAAAAGCAGTGGTGATCAGTCTCCTAGGCAACGGGGAAGTAAACAAATGTTAATATCTCAAGAACGGCTTCAAATTTTAACAAGCTGTAAATTGAAAAAGTGCTTGTTTTTACAAGTACTATTCGACTAAATCCATCTATGAACAGGGGGAATAACACCAAAGATCTATCTTAGTTATAGACACTTCAAAAGTAAGTGACAAATCCTACTGCATATAAACCATTTGCACGCAATTTTAAAGACCAGATCACCATTTTAAGGTTTTACAATCCCCACCATAAAGTAGCTGTATAGACAATAATCTCTGGTGCTCACCTCCCACACTAAAGAGCACTTGTTCAACTTTTTTACAGTTTCCTCATCTGACTCATCATCATCTGTAGGGAAAAAAATAGCTGATTATGGATCTTCACCAGAATAAGCGTTTTAGTTCCCGGAGTGTATGGCGAGGCGATATACAAGCTAGGAATGGGCACAAACAGAATAGCAGAGATCCCCGATGGGGTTATTGGGCGTTGCCTATATGAATCCATAAACTTACTGTCAGCCTTTGGATTGGACGTCTGCTCATCCCATTTTATCCGGTTCAGCATCAATCGTTTAAATTTCTTCTGGGCTTTGGGTCCTGCAATTAAAAATCAGTCCTAAACTGTACATTTCCAACAGGCGTTTTTATTTCTTTTTATTACAATTTTTGGTGAGCGGTGTGGTGACTGAAAAAATGAAACAAAAAAAAAGCAATTCTACAATTTTAATTACTTTCTTCAATAAACTTTGGTTATATAATTTAGTATTTTGATAGTTTAAACTGTTGCGTAGAAAGCAGGACTGTATATAATTTTTTTTTTTTTTTACAAATATATATTTTATTTAATATATTTTTGAAAAATAAAATAGGTTTTTAATTTCACACTATTTTTTGGTCCTCTTTGGAGCCTTGATCCTGCGAAAGCTACTAATTTATACTACATACAATAGCTGGTACCCTACACTGCCATACTGCGGTAAATGGTTCACAATCCCTATTCCTTCTGTTCACAATCTACTATTAGCACAGTTCAAAGGAAGGTTGGAAGCCCTTTAACCCCTTAAGCCCCGAGGGTGGTTTGCACGTTAATGACCGGGCCAATTTTTACAATTCTGACCACTGTCCCTTTATGAGGTTATAACTCTGGAACGCTTCAACAGATCTTAACGATTCTGACACTCGTGACATATTGTACTTCATGATAGTGGTAAAATTTCTTCGATATAACTTGCGTTTATTTGTGAAAAAAACGGAAATTTGGCGAAAATTTTGAAAATTTCGCAATTTTCCAACTTTGAATTTTTATGCCCTTAAATCACAGAAATATGTCACACAAAATACTTAATAAGTAACATTTCCCACATGTCTACTTTACATCAGCACAATTTTGGAACCAAATGTTTTTGTTAGGGAGTTATAAGGGTTAAAAGTTGACCAGAAATTTCTCATTTTTACAACACCATTTTTTTTTAGGGACCACATCTCATTTGAAGTCATTTTGAGGGGTCTATATGATAGAAAATACCCAAGTGTGACACCATTCTAAAAACTGCACCCCTCAAGGTGCTCAAAACCACATTTAAGAAGTTTATTAACCCTTCAGGTGTTTCACAGGAATTTTTGGAATGTTTAAATAAAAATGAACATTTAACTTTTTTTCACACAAAATTTAATTGAGCTCCAATTTGTTTTATTTTACCAAGGGTAACAGGAGAAAATGGACCCCAAAAGTTGTTGTACAATTTGTCCTGAGTACGCTGATACCCCATATGTGGGGGGACCACTGTTTGGGCGCATAGCAGAGCTCGGAAAGGAAGGAGCGCCATTTTGAATGCAGACTTAGATGGATTGGTCTGCAGGCGTCACGTTGCATTTGCAGAGCCCATGATGTACCCAAACAGTACAAACCCCCCCCCACAAGTGACCCCATATTGGAAACTAGACCTCCCAAGGAACTTATCTAGATGTGTTGTGAGAACTTTGAACCCCCAAGTATTTCACTACAGTTTACAACGCAGAGCCGTGAAAATAAAAAATCTTTTTTTTCCCCACAAAAATGATTTGTAGCCCCCCAAATTTTTATTTTCCCAAGGGTAACAGGAGAACTTGGACCCCAAAAGTTGATGTCCAATTTGTCCCAAGTATGCGGATACCCCATATGTTGGGGTAAACCCCTGTTTGGGCGCACGGGAGAGCTCGGAAGGGAAGGAGCACTGTTTTACTTTTTCAACGCAGAATTGGCTGGAATTGAGATGGGACGCCATGTCGCGTTTGGAGAGCCCCTGATGTGCCTAAACAGTGGAAACTCCCCAATTCTACCTGAAACCCTAATCCAAACACACCCCTAACCCTAATCCCAACCCTAATCCCAACCGTAAATGTAATCCAAACCCTAACCCTAACTTTAGCCCCAACCCTAACATTAGCCCCAACCCTAACCCTAACTTTAGCTCCAACCCTAGCCACAACCCTAACCCTAGCCCTAATAGGAAAATAGAAATAAATACATTTTTTTAACTTTATTATTTTTCCCTAACTAAGGGGGTGATGAAGGGGGGTTTGATTTACTTTTATAGCGTTTTTTATAGCGGAATTTTATGATTGGCAACTGTCACACACTAAAAGACGCTTTTTATAGCAAAAAAGTTTTTGCGTCTCCACATTTTGAGACGTATAATTTTTCCATATTTTGGTCCACAGAGTCATGTGAGGTCTTGCTTTTTGCGGGATGAGTTGACGTTTTTATTGGTAAAAATTTTTGGACACGTGACAGTTTTTGATTGCTTTTTATTCCGATTTTTGTGAGGCAGAATGACCAAAAACCAGCTATTCATGAATTTCTTTTGGGGGAGGCGTTTATACCGTTCCACATTTGGTAAAATTGATAAAGAAGTTTTATTCTTCGGGTCAGTACGATTACAGCGATATCTCATTTATATAATTTTTTTATGTTTTGGCGCTTTTATACGATAAAACCTATTTTATAGAAAAAATAATTATTTTTGCATCGCTTTATTCTGAGGACTATAACTTTTTTATTTTTTTGCTTATGATGCTGTATGGCGGCTTGTTTTTTTGCGGGACAAGATGACGTTTTCAGTGGTACCATGGTTATTTATATCCGTCTTTTTGATCGCGTGTTATTCCACTTTTTGTTCGGCGGTATGATAATAAAGCGTTGTTTTTTGCCTCGTTTTTTTTTTTTTCTTACGGTGTTCACTGAAGGGGTTAACTAGTGGGACAATTTTATAGGTTGGGTCGTTACGGACACGGCGATACTAAATATGTGTACTTTTATTGTTTGTTTTTTTATTTAGATAAAGAAATGTATTTATGGGAATAATATATATATTTTTTTTCTTTATTTAGGAATTTATTTTTTATTTTTTTATTTTTTTTTTTACACACGTGGAATTTTTTTTTTTTTTTTACTTTGTGCCAGGGGGGACATCACAGATCGCTGATCTGACAGTTTGCACAGCACTCTGTCAGATCAGCGATCTGACTTACAGCGCTGCAGGCTTACCAGCGCCTGCTCTGGACCCGGAAGTAGTCCCTGCAGGACCCGGATGCAGCCCCGTGGCCATTTTGGATCCGGGGCCTGCAAGGATAGGAGGTAAGAGACGCTCGGAGCAACGCGATCACATCGCGTTGCTCCGGGTGTCTCGGGGAAGCACGCAGGGAGCCCCCTCCCTGCGTGATGCTTCCCTATACCGCCGGAACACTGCGATCAAGTTTGATCGCAGTGTGCCGGGGGTTAATGTGCCGGGGGCGGTCCGTGACCGCTCCTGGCACATAGCTGACACCCGGCCGCAATCGGCCACGCTCCCCCCGTGAGCGCGGCCGATCGCATATGACGTACTATCCCGTCGGTCGGAATTAAGGCCCACCTCGACGGGATAGTACATCATATGGGATTAAGGGGTTAACGCCCTTTATTTTCACAAGGGTAACAGGACAAAATGGACCCTAAAATATGTTGTGCAATTTCTCCTGAGCACGCCGATATCCCATATGTGGGGGAAACCACTGTTTGGGCACCCAGAGCTCGGAAGTGGAGCGCCATTGACTTTTTGAATGCAAAATTTGCTGGAATAATTAGCGGACTCAATAGTGGAAAGAACCCACAAGTGACAACATCTTGGAAGCTAGACCCGTCAGGGAACTCATCTAGATATGTGGTGAGCACCATGAACGCCCAGCTATTTCACATGAGTTTATAATGTACAGATGTGAAAATTTATATTTATAAAAATAAATAAAAACACATTTTTCCCACAAAAATGTTGATTTTTTAGCCTCAATATTATTTTTACAAGGACAGCAGGAGAAAGCAGACCTAAAAATGTGTTGTGCAATTTCTCCCGAGTACGCCAATACTCCATAGGCCAGGTTCACATTATGTTTTTGGCGTGTAACGTAGTCCGTTAACGCCAGCATTTAGTCCAATGTCGGACGCATCGCCAGCACACGCCCATTGTGGCGATGTGCCATCATTGAGTGACGGACCCTGGGACACGGGCTGCAGCGTTTCCGGGTCCGTCACCGCTAGTGCAGATAGATTATCTGCTAGCTCTATCTGCGCTAGCGTGACAACATATCGGCACTTGCGTTAACAGCAGCCCGTTAACGCATGTGTTGAACGGGCTGCTGTTAACGCAATGTGAACCTGGCCATATGTGGTCGAAAACTAATTCTGAGGCACAGTGCACAGAGGAGAAGCGAAGAATATATTACAGTGCAGATTTTTCTGCGCTGGATTGAGGGTGCCATGTCACACTAGTAGAGACCATGAGGTGCCAGAACAACAGAACCCCCCATAAGTGACCCCATTTTAAGTACACTTTTTAATGAATTAATCTAGGGGTGCAGTGATCATATTGACACCACAAGCGTGTCACAGAAATTAATACCAATGGGAAATGAAGAAAAATTACATTTTTACTACCAAAACAGGGATTTTGGTGTACTCACCGTAAAATCCTTTTCTCCGAGCCACTCATTGGGGGACACAGGACTAAGGCCATGTGCACATGCTGCGGATTCCATTGCGGATTTTTCCGCAGCGGTTTTGATAAATCCGCAGTGCAAAACCGCTGCGGTTTTTACTGCGGATTTATTGCGGTTTCCGCTGCGGGTTTTCACCTGCAATTTCCTATTGGAGCAGATGAAAAACCGCTGCGGATTCCGCACAAAGAATTGACATGCTGCGGAAAATAAACCGCTGCGTTTCCGCGCGTTTTTTTCCGCAGCATGTGCACTGCAGATTTCATTTCCCATAGCTTTACATGGTACTGTAAATGCATGGGAAACCGCTGCGGATCCGCAGCTGCGGAAACGCTGCGGATCCGCAGCGTGTGCACATACCCTAAGGGTGTTATGCTGCTGCCACTAGGAGGCTGACACTAAGTAGATACAAAATAGATTAGCTCCACCTCTGCAGTATACACCCACACCCTGGCTCCAGCTGAACCAGTTCAGTGAAAAAGCAGGAGAACATGATCATCATACAAAAGGTTCAAAAAACGTCAAACCGAAAAACATACAACAGGGTGGGTGCTGTGTCCCCCAAAGAGTGGCTCAGAGAAAAGGATTTTACAGTGAGTACAAAAAAAATCCCTGTTTCTCCATCGTCTCAATGGGGGACACAGGACAATGGGACATCCTAAAGCAGTCCCTGGGTGGGGAAACGACAGAACAAACCGCCATGCACCAGTTGCCTAGTGTTGCGTTACCGCCGCCTGCAAGATCTTTCTTCCCAGGCCTGCATTGGTGGAAGCCTGAGTGTGAACGTTGTAGTGCTTCGAGAAGGTGTGCAGACTGGACCAAGTTGCCTGGCGGCACCCATCGACCGAGTGGAGTGTGCCTTAATCCCCGCTGGGATAGGTTTGCCTCAGATGCGATAAGGCTACTGAATAGCCGAGCGAATCCACCTGGATATTGTGGACATGGAAGCAGCCAGACCCTTCCTGTGATCTCAAAAAGTATGAAAAAGGTGTCCATCTTGCGTAAGGATGCTGTCTGAGCAATGTATCTTCTGAGAGCCCTTACGAGATCCGGCGTGTGGAGAGCCATCTCAAAACGGTGTATTGGTGCCAGACAAAATGACGGCAGGACAATGTCCTCGTTAAGTTGAAAGGAAGAGACCACCCTGGGTAAGATGGATGTGATGGACGGAGAACCAACTTGCCTTGGTGAAAAATTAGAAAGGAAAGAGCGGCTAGCTCACATACCGGCCTGATCGATGTCACTGCAACCAGGAAGGCGACCTTCCATGAAAGGTGAATCAGAGAGATGACCTGCAGCGGCTCAAACAGAGCCTCCTGTAGAACACCCAGGACCAAGTTAAGTTCCCAGGCATCCAACGGCCTTCTATAGTGGGGAAACACCCTGAATGAAAGTCTTCACCGGCAGCTTATAAGCAATCCGGCGCTGGAACAAAACAGATAAGGCAGCGATCTGGCCTATGAGGGAACTAAGCGCTAGGCCAGTCTGGAGGAACTGCAAAATAGTCGGGATGGATAAATCAAGAGGAGAATATCTGTGTTCCCTGCACCATGCGAAAAACGCTTTCCAAGTGCTGTGATAAATGAACCCCAGGCAGGTTTCCGAGCACTAATCATCGTGGAAACCACTTCTTGGGAGAATCCAGCTTGGGTGAAACACAGGGCCCAAGATCTAGTGGCAAGTCGGGCCCTGGGAGAGTAAATCTGGTCGATCCAGTAGTCGCCAGGGAACGTCGACGACGAGCTTAACCAACTCCGCTTATCACGCCCTGCGAGGCCAGTCAGGAGCGACTAGGATCACCGGAATCCCTTCCACCTTGATCTTCCTGTTAGCCCTCAGAAGTAACAGAAGTGGGGGGGGGGGGGGGAACACGTAAGGAAGGCGAAATTGACGCCATGGAAGGACCAGTACATGGCCTCTGGATCCCGGGACCGAGCTATGAACCTGGGTACCTTGGCGTTTAGCCTCGAGGCCATCAGGTCCAGGCAGAGCAAAGTACTGCAGTGCGCAGGAGCCAGGAAAGATTAGAGAGGTCCGGCGCCTGCACACTGCAGTACTTTGCTCTACCCTCAACAGGGCAGACAAAGTACGCCTGCGCAGGAGCCGTGGCAGGAAGACAAGAAGAGGATGCCATCGTATGAAGATGGGAGGTGCCGGACCCGGACCGTGACGCCCATCGGACCGGACCGCAGCGGGACCGCCCCTGGGTGAGTATAATATAACCTGTCTTTCTTATCTTTCAGGATACATCGGGGGCATATCTACAGCATTAGATAATGCTGTAGATACACCCGATGCCAATGGCCTTAGTTTATAGGCCAATTTTGGGATGACAGATTCCCTTTAAGTTTCATCAGCCAGCCCAGGCGAGAAAGTGTGTCTAAAGTGATACGGACGCACTTCACACAGGCTGGGAAAGACGACCCTTTGATCAGAAGGAAGTCTAGGTATGGCAGAATGACCACGCCCTGCGAGTGCAGAATAGACATGACAACCGCCATGACCTTTGTGAACACTCTGGGAGCAGTGGCGTGACCGAAGGGCAAAGCCGTAAACTGGAATTGTTTCTCTCGGACGGCAAAACACAGGAACCTTTGGTGAGGCGGAAAAATCGGGATATGAAGGCAAGCATCCCGGATGTCGATGGATGCTAGAAACTCCTTCTAATGGTAATGGCATTCGAATCTAGGGATGGGTGCAACAAATATTCCTTGGCCAAGGAAATGTGAATGGCTAATTCTGTTGCTTCCGGGGGATGGTCACTATCCTGAATAGTCCTGGTCAGGGTATCTGCCCAAGAGATCATAGCTTTAGCTACCCACGCCATGGCAAACGAGAGAGAGAATGCCAAGCCCGAGGCTTCAAAAACCGAACGGCAAGGTTCTCTATTTGACGGTCCTTAACAGAGGACCCATCTGGTAAAGACAGAAGGGTTTTGGTGGCCAGGTGGGAGACAGGTGGATCAACTGGAGGGGATTTGGCCCATTCCTTCCGCAGATCCGATGAAAAAGGGTATCTCACCTCAAGAGGCTTCTGACCTGCAAAGCATTTGTCTGGTCGCTCCCTAAGCCGCCGAACTATGTCCTGAAACTTGGGAAGGTTTGAGAAAACCTGATAAGAATGTCTGGACCTTTTAAAGGACACTGCGTGATCTGGGACAGAAGTAGCGTCCTCATCCACCTTTAAAGTCTGGTTGACGGCCTCAATGAGACTGTCCACCATTGCCTGATAATCCGGTGAATCTAGGTCAAAGGGCATCTCACAATCAGAGTCCTGTCCACTGCCAGCACCGGATGAGGGGCAATGGAGGCAGCGGATGTCGAGGCGTGAGAAGGCCCGGGTGAAGGAGTGCTATGGCGCTGTTTTCTAGAAACCTGTGTACTTGTCTGAGAACGGCCCCTGCTAACCGAGGGTTCCTGTGAGGTAGTGGAACGTTCCAAGACAGGCAGACGAAGACCTCGACCAGTAGATGAAGGATCTCTTCCTTCCTGGATGTCTTAGAGTGACATAATGTACCACGGTATGGTCATGATTCTGCCAATAGACTGCAATAGGGAGTGCAGTGACTTGTACACCCCAGTAAATACTGCAGATAAGGACCAATGAGTATCTGCGCAGTCAGGTGCCCAGGCGTGTGCTCAGAGCTTACCCAGGTCCTGTGCAGAGTGAAAGCGGTTCTCCGATTCGCTGTGCCTCTGAAAAGCAGGGCTGTGGAGTCAGAGTCGTGGAGTCGGAGTTAGTTTTGGTTGGAGTCGGTAGAAATGTACCGACTCAGACTCCAGCTTTAAAAAAAATGTATTAATATTTCATAATTGAACTTTCAAATGAATTTTATAAATGTTATTCAAATATATGTGTTCTATCAAACTATGAACAACAGTGATAAGCAGTTCTGCTGGACATAGAGACATTTCTTACTTCTTGTGTGTCACTGTTCTCCACTGCCCTTATCTAATCTTATACTTGGTTAACCTCATGCTGCCCCAACCCCCCTACTTACAATGTATGAAACTGAAAGTGAAAATGTGTTGCAAATTCTTAGTAGTAAAGCTCTTCCTCTAGACTAGATGTTTACTAGGTGTGCGTCTTCCAAGCATCTCACAGCTGCTACTCAGAAGAGGAAGACTGTAAGAAGTATTATCCTTTCAACAAACTTTGCATCAGTTAACTGAGTACATGAGGAGTAACCGTATTACTGACCACTATATCAGTTGTACGACCTGGCAATAATTATGTACAATTGTTTTTAGGAAAAACAATTGTCATTTGGATTGTGAATGCAGAATTAAAAACCTGAGAATGTCAAAGAAGCGTCACATTAAATCAGCTGTATTTGAACATTTCACCATCACTCAAGATAGAAAACATTATGTCTGTCAGTGTATGACAAATGATCCAGATGAAAACAAATGCTGTGAAGCCAAGATCAGTGCATATTCAGGCAAAGATAAAAATGCTCCTACCAGAGCTTCTAATCTAAAGAGACATTTACAGCGCTTTCATCCAGAAGTACTGAAAGCAGTGGATGAGAAAGACTGCATCCAAACCAATGAACCAGTGCCCAGCTCTTCCAGCCAAACAAAGGAGCAGAGAACTTTGCAGCCATCAGTTGCAAGATATTTTGTCAGTGACAAAGTTACTGTGACAATGACAGTAGATACATTTAAAAAACAGATCATAGAGCTTGTTGTAAAGGATAGTGTGCCTATTTCATTATTTTCACGACCAGCTTGTGTGTGTGTCTGAATGGGGAAATGGCCCGAAAGCTTGGTGTTTCTCTAAAAAGAGAGAGTATTAGAAAATTAGTAACCGAAGAAGCTTTTAAACAAAAGGAAGAACTTAAAAAAACTCTCAAGGGATGCTTTCTGTTTCTTAAAATGGATGCCTGCACACGTCACAGAGTGAACTATTTTGCCATCAATGTTCGATTTGTTTGTGACAAAAATTAAATAGTTACCAAGACATTGGCAGTAAAAGACACCAAAGCTCATCACACCAGTGTGTTTCTCCAGGTCTTGGTGGAAAAGGTTCTGCAAGACTATGAACTTAAAAAAGAGCAAGTTCTTTCTGTCGTAACTGACAATGCTTCAAATATAAGTACTATTAAGCTAATGAATGAGAGTAATGATGGTGACCAGCAGCTAGAAGAACATTCTGGGTCCACAGACACAGAAATGTTTGAAATAGAGGAACACAGTTTTGTAACTGAGGAGCAAACTGAATTTGTTTCAGATGAACAGCAACATGATAGTTTAGATGATCTTGTTGAAATTGTGTCAATACGTTCTTTCATTCATCACATGCGGTGTGTTGTGCATACGCCACAGCTGGCTATAAGAGACAGTCTGCAAGAAGGACATGCTGCTGCACTGGTTGGCAAGGTGAGAAAATTGGCTACTGTTGCCAGAACCCCTAAAGTTGACTCAATTTTGAAGAGACGTGCTGGAAAAGGGGCAATTATTGATCAAGCCACACGATGGGGCAGTACTTACTGTATATACTCGAGTATAAGCTGACCCGAGTATAAGCCGACCCCCCTAATTTTGCCACAAAAAACTGGGAAAACTTATTGACTTGAGTATAAGCCTAGGGTAGGAAATGCAGCAGCTACCCCCATAGATGCTCCATTTCAAGCTGTGCCATATATAATGCTCTATAGCGATCATTATTGCCCCATAAGATGCTCCATTTCAAGCTGTGCCATATATAATGCTCTATAGCGTTCATTATTGCCCCATAAGATGCTCCATTTCAAGCTGTGCCATATATAATGCTCTATAGCGATCATTATTGCCCCATAAGATGCTCCATTTTAAGCTGTGCCATATATAATGCTCTATAGCGTTCATTATTGCCCCATAAGATGCTCCATTTCAAGCTGTACCATATATAATGCTGCTGCTGTAATAAAAAAAAAAAACACATACTCACCTCTCTTGCTAACCGCAGCTCCTCAGCGTCCCGTCTCTCCGCACTGACTGTTCAGGCAGAGGGCGGCGCGCGCACACTAGTACGTCATCGCGCCCTCTGACCTGAAAAGTCAATGCAAGAGGACGGGAAGACAGAGCGGCGCCCGGCGGGTGGAACGTGGACAGGTAAATATGACATACTTACCTGCTCCGGCGCGGTCCCTGGCTCCTTCTCCCGGACAGATGGTCTCCGGGCACGGCAGCCTCTTCCTCTGTCAGCGGTCACCGTTACCGCACATTAAAGGGATGAATATGCGGCTCCACCCCTATGGGAGTGGAGTCCATATTCATAACTTTAATGAGCGGTACCACGTGACCGCTGAACAGAGGAAGAGCTGCAGCACCCGAAGACCGTGTGACAGGCAGGGACAGGAGCACCGGGACTAGGTGAGTATATGACAGTCCTCTCTCCCCCTCACCCGCCGACCCCACCACCGATCCCACCACCGATCATGACTCGAGTATAAGCCGAGAGGGGCACTTTCAGCACAAAAATTTGGGCTGAAAATCTTGGCTTATACTCGAGTATATACGGTACTTAATGATTCAGTGCTTGGTTGAACTGAAAACCTTTCTTGTAGACATGGCTAACGCTCAACTGATGCTAAATGAAAGTCAGTGGAATCAGGTGACTGAGCTGGAAAAATTGCTAGAGCACCCATTTACAGTGACTAAAAATTACTAACAGAGGACTTAACTCCAGGTATTTTCTTAAAGGAGTGGAAGAACCTGATGTTTCGCCTGTCCCAAAGAGGAGGGTTAATTGCAAGTGGCATTGCTACATCAATAAAAAGGAGAGAGGAGCTACTATTACAAAATAACATTCTTTTGGCAACTGTTTATGTAGACCCAATGCATCGGATTATTCTAGATGATCAACAGCTAACTAAAGGAAAAGAAGCTCTGTTTGAAATAGCAGTAAGGATGAAAGGGTTGCAGAACAGTCAGGAGGAACAAGAAGAATTTGGTCGTCCTGCCACATCTTCACCCTCATCAACTGATGAAGAATTTAATTTCGAAAAATATTTGGATCACAAGGACCGTGCAAAGCGTTCCCGCATAGAAGACGAGTCATCCCCATCAAAGAACACAGCCAGTACATTTCAGCAGAATTTTTCATGTGCACTAAAAGAAATTGAGAAATTTGACCATTCATCAAAAATAACAGTGCAACAAGCGATTCCTCTGTATCCTGACATTGTCAGAGATGTTGCCTGAGTGGTTACTGCTTTGCCACCAACCCAAGTTAGTGTAGAGAGGTTGTTCTCTGCTCTCAAAATAATTAGGTCAGATTTGAGGGCATCCATGAAGGAGGATCTGACAGAGGCAATACTTTTTCTGAGGACAAATTTATAGATTTCTTCTTAACTGCATAACAGTGTTTATTGCATATTTACTTACAAGAGTTTAGAAAAGTTTATAAAAGTTATTTGCTATATTCTAATTGTATTCTAATACATAGTTTTTGCTCTAAGTGGTCTGATTACTTATATGATGGTGAGAAACTGAATAAGCACGATGTTAATATTTTACAACAGTAAATTTATTGTTACGAATTGGCCATTTATGAAAGAGTCGGAGTCAGAGCCGGCGTCGGAACCTGATAAAATCCAGGAGTCAGAGTCGGAGTCGCAACTGTGGCTTACCGACTCCACAGCCCTGCTGAAAAGCGCCTCTCCACGTGTAAAGTCTGTTGCAAGACCTCCGGAGCCGGCCGGTGGAATAAAAATGGCCACTGTGAAATGCAGAGGGGCGTGATATGCGCCTTTAGAAGTCTCGCACAGAGAGAGAAGCGCGAATTTGTGTGCACCAGAAGGCGGAACTACCAGCGCGGCGTCATGACGTGGGCAGAGCTTTAGAATCTCAGGGACTAGATTTTTGCAGCCGGCTAGAGACTGTACACGGAGGGGACGCCATGGAAGGTAGTACAAGCGTTGTGGAAGCCCTCAGCCACGTCTTACCAGCAGTGTGCCTCCCAGCATGGAGCCGCTGAAGATGGAGATAACGCACAACACCAGGGGTCACTGCCTCTAGGTCAGCTGTTTCGGAATGGATGGTGCAGGGGCCCTCCATCCACCACTCCTTGCATCGACGCTGTTCATCAAAGGTGATGCAGTAGAGAAGGGGTATGTGGGGGCGACACTCCGCGTTCCCATCTGTTGTCTGTGTGGGGAGAGCGGTGCCCTGAAGTGACCCATCGCCCCTAAAGAAGATCTCAGGCATAGTGATCAAAGACGATGCAAGAGGTAGCAATTGGAGGCAACCCGCCACGTTCCTGCCTGTTGAAGGTTTGGGGAGAGCGTGTCCTTAAGGCTACGTTCACATTTGCGGTCGGCGCCGCAGCGTCGGGCGCCGCAGCGTCGCCGCATGCGTCATGCGCCCCTATATTTAACATGGGGGCGCATGGACATGCGTCGCACTTGCGTTTTGCGCCGCATGCATCCCTGCGGCGCCCGCGCGCAGAGGACGCAGCAAGTTGCATTTTTGCTGCGTCCAAAATCAATGAAAAAAAGGACGCATGCGGCGCAAAACGCAGCGTTGTGCATGCGTTTTGCTGCGTTTTTGTTTGCGTTAAATGTGAACGTAGCCTAAGGGATCCGTCGCTCCCTGTAATCCTTTGAAAAAATGTTAAAAATAGCTTAAACTGTAGATGTGGTCTGAAGATCAGAGCACATGTGCCTCCTTGTGACATTAAGCTTGAACTGGTTCGGCTGGAGCCATGGTATGGGTGTATACTGCAGAGCTAATCTTTTTTTGTATCTACTTAGTGTCAGCCTCCTAGTGGCAGCAGCATAACACCCATGGTCCTGTGTACCTCAATGAGGAGATGTGAGAAATTTTGTTTTAGCCCCAGATTTTAGATTTTCACACTGGTAAATAGGTAAAAATGGCACCAAATAGAAATACCCCAATTGTGACTGTACAGCACTCTGTTCCTCCCGAGACTCACCGTATAGCTAAGCATTACCGTTATACAGGAGGAATCATGAAACGCGTAATTTTCTATAATGGTTTGCGGACTCCATATACACTGCCTTGCAAAAGTATTCAGCCCTCTGGAACTTTTCAACCTTTTCCCACATATCATGCTTCAAACAGATACCGCATGTAAATTTTTGGTGAAGAATCAACAACAAGTGGAACACAATTGTGAAGTTGAATGAAATTTATTGGATATTTTACATTTTTGTGGAAATTCAAAAACTGAAAAGTAGGGCGTGCAATATTATTCGGCCCATTTAACTTAATACTTCATTGCGCCACCTTTTGCTGCGATTATAGCTGCAAGTCGCTTGGGGTATGTCTATCAGTTTTGTACATTGAGAGACTGAAATTCTTGACCATTCTTCCTTGGCAAACAGCTCAAGCTCAGTGAGGTTTGATGGAGATCGTTTGTGAACAGCAGTTTTCAGCTCTTTCCATAGATTCTTGACTGGATTCAGGTCTGGACTTTGACTTTGCTATTCTAATACCTGGATACGTCTATTTGTGAACCATTCCATTGTAGATTTTGCTTTAATGTTTGGGATCAATGTCTTGTTGGAAGACAAATCTCCGTCCCAGTCTCAGTTCTTTTGCAGACTCCCAACAGGTATTCTTCAAGAATGGTCCTGTATTTGGCTCCATCCATCTTCCCATCAATTTTAACCATCTTCCCTGTCCCTGCTGAAGAAAAGCAGGCCCAAACCATGATGCTGCCACCACTATGTTTGACAGTGGGGATGGTGTGTTCAGGGTGATGAGCTGTGTTGCCTTTACGCCAAACATATCGTTTGGCATTGTTGCAAAAAGGTTCGATTTTGGTTTCATCTGACCAGAGCACCTTCTTCCACATGTTTGGTGTGTCTCCCAGGTGGCTTGTTGCAAACTTTAAATGACACTTTTTATGGATATCTTTGAGAAATGGCTTTCTTCTTGCCCCTCTTCTATAAAGAAACAAAAACTAATGAAAAGCATTGGTTAGAATTTAATAATACCAAATAGAGAAATAATCAAATTAATAATTAACCAATGTGTCTATGGACTAAATATGGACAATCGTCGCTACGACATGAAAAAACAGAGGCTCAACACCCCACGATAGAAAGCAGTCCAGAAAATATTCAAAATCCGATAGATATTAAAAAAGTATAAATTTTATTAAGGATTACATAGTGCAAGGATAATAGCAGCAACAATGAAAATACAGAGGGTTAAAAAGAAACGCTCTCGGGTCGGCAGAATACTACACGGGCCTGATATAGTAAGCACGTATTTACTAAGATGTCTGTAGTGCAAACACCACCCCATATAGTTGTATCTGCTTGTAATGGATCATAAACACAGGATAAGAACACATAATATGTGACACAAAGTAAGCTGCAGAAAGGTATATAGAATAGGGACATAATAGTCCTACCCCCAGCTCATCAAACAGCTGCGCTGCAGAGAACAAAATATATTTATACACATAGTATGTGACAAAAAATAAGCAGCAAAGAGGTATATAGAAATCAAGACATAATAGTCCTACCCCCAGCTCAAAAATAGTTACGCTGCAGAGGACAAATATATTTATACGACAAAAGATGTAAACCCACTACCTGCAGTGGAGTGATTCTGGTGGCCCAGAGGATCTGCCCGACCGCCCCAACGCGCGTTTCGGTTGGCACCTTCGTCAGGGGGCATGCTAGAGATTCAAAGTGCCGTTTTTTTATTTCAATGCTTCCCGGAAGTGACCCCAGCCGCAAACCGGAAGTGACGCATGCGTCACCACGGCAACCGCGACGCCGGCCGCCACCCGTGTCATGTGATCTCGGGCATCAGGATACACGTAATCCCCACGTGACCCGATGCCCAAGGACACATAAAGATACAGGTAACCGGCAGGCGAAGCGGGAGCGCAGCGCGCATGCGTACTGGCCGCGGAGGGGGTAAAATACTAAGAATATCACATCAAACAAAAGAAAAGAATGAAGCCTGGTCATATAATGAAAGTGCATAACGAAGCCCCACAGATAGAAAGCAATCAGATCTCCTAGGAGATCACCCCAACAATAGAAATAGGAAATTAATACCAATATTATGCATTAAGGTGGGGAGCAAAGTACATACTAAATAGATTTGTGCCCAGCACTTGTGATATGTATAATAATTACAATGTAAATAGATACAAACAAAAAAAACAAAACAAAAAACAGCACTTTGAATCTCTTTGCTGCTTATTTTTTGTCACATACTATGTGTATAAATATATTTTGTTCTCTGCAGCGCAGCTGTTTGATGAGCTGGGGGTAGGACTATTATGTCCCTATTCTACTATATACCTTTCTGCTGCTTACTTTGTGTCACATATTATGTGTTCTCATCCTGTGTTTATGATCCATTACAAGCAGATACAACTATATGGGGTGGTGTTTGCACTATAGACATCTTAGTAAACACGTGCTTACTATATCAGGCCCGTGTAGTATTCTGCCGACCCGAGAGCGTTTCTTTTTAACCCTCTGTATTTTCATTGTTGCTGCTATTATCCTTGCACTATGTAATCCTTAATAAAATTTATACTTTTTTAATATCTATTGGATTTTGAATATTTTCTGGACTGCTTTCTATCGTGGGGTGTTGAGCCTCTGTTTTTTCTTCCCTCTTCCATAAAGGCCAGATTTGTGCAATGCATGATTGATTGTTGTCCTATGGACAGACTGTCCCACCTCAGCTGTAGAGCTCTGCACTTCATCCAGAGTGATCATAGGCCTCTTAGCTGGATCTCTGATCAGTCTTCTCCTTGTTTGAGATGAAAGTTTAGAGGGACGGCCGGGTCTTGGTAGATTTGCAGTGGTATGATACTCCTTCCATTTCAATATGATCACTTGCACAGTGTTCCTTGGGATGTTTAAAGTTTTGAAAATCATTTTGTATCCAAATCCAGCTTTAAACTTCTCCACAACAGTATCACGGACCTGCCTGTTGTGTTCCTTGGTCTTCATGATGCTCTCTGTGCTTCAAACAGAACGCTGAGACAATCACAGAGCAGGTGTATTTATACGGAGACTTGATTACACACAGGTGGATTATATTTATCATCATTAGGCATTTAGGACAACATTGGATCATTCAGAGATCCACAAGGAACGTCTGGAGTGAGTTTGTTGCACTGAAAGTAAAGGGGCAGAATAATATTGTACGCCCCACTTTTCAGTTTTTGAATTTCCACAAAAATGTAAAGTAATCAATAAATTTCGTTCAACTTCACAATTGTGTTCCACTTGTTGATTCTTCACCAAAAATTTACATTTGGTATTTTTATGTTTTTAGCATGATATGTGGGAAAAGGTTGAAAAGTTCCAGAGGGCCGAATACTTTCGCAAGGCACTGTACACAGCCCCTTAGTGCTGGAAGAGCAGAATCCAGAATCAATTGACCCCCTTTGGGAATTTATCTACATATGTAGTGATGATTTTGACTCTGAGTGTTTTCCAGAAATAAGCAGCAGTGGATATTGTGGAGTAAAAATTGCAAACTGTCGTTGTAGTTACCAGTACACTGCGTTCAGCACGTGGTTCTGGAGACACGCACCCGTAAATTAGGCGGGATCTCATCGCTTCAGAAATGCCAAACATGTGGACGCTATATATGTGGGTTAGGCACTCTGTGGGGATTTTCCAGGGCCTTTGCACAACCAGTAACGTGGAAGCCCCCTTTTTTTTTCAATTGACAGATGATGGACCTGAATGGGGACTTTTTTTGTAGATTAATTTGAAGCTTTTATTGGAAACATTTTGCATAACATTTGGGATCACATTTTTCTGGCGCTCTACATCGAGCACTTATATCGGGGTTTCCATCTAAATCTCTGAGTGACATGATACAGCTGAAACCCTGAGGGGTCCATTCACTATAATGAGGCAGCAGAGTTACTCTGAACTCCGTCTGGCCTCTGTTCAGTGTTGTCTTTATTTTTCAGAAATGCACAAAACTGGCTGATGGCACATTTATGCAATCCTAAATAGTCGGAGATCACCGGATCACAGGTCCTACGATGTCCACAGTGCCTTTATCTGCCTCATTATAGGGAATATTCCATTGACATTTGAGTTTTTATCCCGTGTTTCAGAGAATTACACAGAAACCCAGGTTCAAGAGCTCAGCGCAGGATAAATGTGAGCCGAGCCTTACTGCAATCTTTGGGAGGCAGAATGGAAAAATCAACAGCATTTAAAGAATTTGTTTCATTCATTACGCCGTTCCTCGTGTGGTATAAGTGATTAGGAGACTTTATTTTTCACCTTATGTGAGAGATATAATTTTTCCATATTTCGGCCAACAGTCACGTGAGGGCTTGTTTTTTTGAGGGGCAAGTTGACGTTTTCAGGCACATTACTTTGTTATAGCTTTCTATTGGAAGGCAGAATGAAATAACAAGAGGAATTATTTCTTTTATTCTTTGTCGTTCCGCATGTGGCAAAATTGATAAAGGCAATTTTATTATTCGGGTTAGTACGATTACAGCGATACCACATTTATATATTTTTGTTATGTTTTGGCGCTTTTACACAAAAACTGTTTTAGAGAGAAAATAATTACCGTATATACTCGAGTATAAGCCGAACCAAGTAGAAGCCGAGGCACCTACTTTTGCCAAAGAAAACTTGGTAAGCTTATTGACTCGAGTATAAGCCGGGTATGCATTGTCCCCCTCATCCCTGTACTGGTATGTGGCTCCCCTCGTCCTCGTATTTG
This sequence comes from Ranitomeya variabilis, assembly GCF_051348905.1. Classification (NCBI taxonomy): domain Eukaryota; kingdom Metazoa; phylum Chordata; class Amphibia; order Anura; family Dendrobatidae; genus Ranitomeya; species Ranitomeya variabilis. The sequence continues at coordinate 585,871,143 of NC_135232.1, forward strand.
TGGCTCCCCCGATCCCGCATTGCTCAGCTCCCCAGTCCTGCATGGCTCGGCTCCCCCGGTCCCACATGGCTTGGCTCCCCCCCTTCCCCTGGTTGTATGCATGGGCTCACATTGCCCCCCCCCGTCATACTCACCCGCATCGCACCTGCATCTCTGTCCCTGCGCCAGCGGCTCTCGTCTCCTCAGCAGTCACGTGGTACCGCTCATTAAGGTAATGAATATGCTCTCCACGCCTATGGGAGTGGATATTCATTACCTTAATGGGCGGTACCATGTGACCGTTCAGCACAGGAGAGGAGAGCCGCCGGCGACGGGACAAAGGAAATACAACGACGGAGGGTGAGTATGATGTCTTCTGTTAGCCGGCAGCTGCAGCCGTCACTGTGTCACAGCCGCCGACTCCTGTCTCTGCTACGCCGCTCCCCCTCCCCTGCCATTGTGCTGAAAATCTCGGCTTATACACGAGTATATACGGTATTTTTGCATGACTTTATTCTGAGAGCTATAACTTATTTTACGGCTGATGGAGCTGTATGGAGGTTTGTTTTTAATGGGACAAGATGAAGTTTTCAGCGGTACCATTTTTAGTAACACGTCTTTTTAGCACGTTTTATTCCACTTTTTGTTCTGCGGTATTCTGACAAAGCATTGATTTTTGCCTCGTAAATTTTTTTTTTTTTATTTACGGTGCTCACTAAAAGTGTTAACCAGGTGCACGGTTTTATAGGTCGGATTGTTCCAGACATGGCGATACCAAATGTGTACTTCTATTGTTTTTCTTCATAATATTTGTTTATGGATACAATATATACAGTTGTGCTCAAAAGTTTACATTCCAAGGCAGAATTATTGAAGTGTTGGCATTTTTTAATGTTTATCTTGTTAAATGCTCAATAAGTTTCATGTGTCACATGACCCTCTTCCCATTGAAAAAAATAAAGTTGGATCCAAAATAGACTTCAAAATGGCCGCCATGGTCACCACCCATCTTGAAAAGTTTCCCCCCCACCCATATACTAATGTGCCACAAACAGGAAGTTGACATCACCAACCATTCTCATTTTACTTAGGTGTATCCATATAAATGGCCCACCCTGTACTGTGTTTTCTCTTTTAAAATCATAATGACAACCCAAAAAATCCAAATGACCCTGATCAAAATTTCACATACCCCATTTCTTAATACTATGTATTGCCCCCTCTAATATTAATGACAGCTTGAAGTATTTTGTGGTAATTGTGGATGAGGTTCATTATGGTAAAGCTGCCCATTCTTCTTGGCATTAAGTCTCCAGTTCCTGTAAATTCCTGAGCTGTCTAGCATGAACTGGGATCTCCCAAGAGTGGCTCAATGACAATGAGGTCAGGAGACTGAGATGGCCACTACAGACCCTTCAGTTTGTTCTGCTGTAGCCAATGACAGGCCGACTTGGCCTTGTGTATTGGATCGTTGTCATGTTGGAATGTGCAAGTAGGTCCCATGAGCAGCTTCCAGGCTGATGATTGCAAATTTGCCACCAGTCTTTGGTGATAAAGTGCTGCATTCATCTTTCCTTCAACTTTGACCAAGTTTCCTGTGCCTTTGTAGCTCACACATGCCCAAAACATCAGCGATCCACCTCCATGCTTTACAGTAGGAATGGTGTTCCTTTCATCATAGGCCTTGTAAAGTTTATGGTTGTGGCCAAAAAGTTCAATTTTGGTCTCATCACTCCAAATTACCATGATCCAGAAGTTTTGAGGCTTGTCTCTGTGCTGTTTTGCGTATTGTAGGTGAGATACTTTGTGGCATTTGCGCATTAATGGCTTTCTTCTGGCGACTCGACCATGCAGCCCAGTATTTCAGCTGATGTTATTTATGGGGTTTTCTTTGCATCCCGAACAATTTTCCTGGCAGTTGTGGACATTTTTGTTGGTCTATATGACCGTGGTTTTGTTTTGACAGAGCTCCTGATTTTAAATTTGTTAATCACAGTTTGACCGCTGCTGACTGGCTTTATCAATTCCTTGGATATCTTTTTGTATCCCTTTCCTGTTATATACAGTTCAACTACCTTTTCCCGTAGATCCGTTGACAATTCTTTTGCTTTCCCCATGACTCACAATCCAGAAACGTCAGTTGCTGGATGAAAGATGCAAGAGTCTGTCTGGATCCTAAAAACTCACTAACTCACTCACTCACTCATCTGATGCGGACCTTGTTAATCCGGGCGACGTGCGACCCGGCATGGCTCTCTTTTTTCGTGACTCTCGTGTTTATTGAGGTAGTGAGCACTATAATGTTAGTAGTCTTGCCCAAGTACCACTTGAACCCCAGTCTTTCACATTGGTGGCTGTGTACTTTAACCACTGCCACCTGAGGTAGGTATTATTGTTAGGTGCCTTGATATATAATTTATTTTAATTTATTTTTTCCACAGGGCAGAGCTCGGCCTTGAACACCAGTCTCTCATGTCATAGGCTGTGCACTTAACCACGATATATTTTTTTATTATTATTTTGTGATTTTTGTTAAAGTGTTTTTACAACTTTTTTTACTTTAAAAAAGTAAAAACACTCATTCCCACTATGGATGTTTCACTTTCTGCAGTCTGACTGCAGTTATAAGGTATTGCAATGCAGGGGCATTGCTATACCTTAGAGCTTGTCAGGCCTGCAAGACGCAAGTTAGTTAGCGACAGTGCATGATCTAACTTTCTAGTGCCTGGTGACCAGGATATGGCAACGATCGGGATCCCGAGATGACGTTGCGGGGTCGCCGATCCAAGGCCAGAAAGGCTTTCTACCTCTGTCTGCTCGCTAAGTGCTGTGATAGCATTATGGTTTTTCATCACATATTGTACTTCATGATAGTGGTATCATTTGTTTGATATGACTTGCATATATTTCTGAAACTATCGGAAATTTGAGAAAAATTTAAAAAAAAATAGCAATTTTCAAACTTTGAATTCTTATGCCCCTAAATCAGAGTGAGTTTCAAATTGTTGAAAAAATGAGAAATTGCTGGTCAACTTTTAACCCTTCTAACTTCCTAACAAAAAAAAGTTTAAAAACTGCACTCTAAACTGCACCTTTCAAAGTGCTCAAAACCACATTTAAGAAGTTTATTAACCCTTCAGGTACTTCACAGGAACTGGAGCAATGTGGAAGGAAAAAAAATAACATTTAACTTTTTTTTTAAAATACAAAAACCACTGTTTGTGCGCACTGTAGGGCTATGAAGCGAAGGAGTGCCATTTGACTTTTTGAACACAAAAATTGTTGGAATTGAGAACGGACGCCATGTCGTGTTTGTAGAGCCCCTGATGTACCTAAACAATGGAAACCCCCCCCATAAGTGTCCCCATTTTGGAAACTAGAACATACGTGAGCTCCTTGAAACCCCCGAAGTGGTTCAAAGAAGTTTATAACTAAGCTGTGAAAATAAAAAAAATAAAAATCATATTTAACCCCTTACTGCCATTGGACGTACTATTCCATCCATGTGGGGTGGGCCTCACTTCCCAAGGATGGAATAGTACGTCCAGAGCGATCGCGGCCGGGTATCAGCTGACTATTGCAGCTGACATCCGGCACTATGTGCCAGGAGCGGTCACGGACCGCCCCCGGCACATTAACCCCAGGCACACTGCGATCAAACATGATCGCAGTGTTCCGGCGGAATAGGGAAGCATCGCGCAGGGTGGGGGCTCCCTGCGGGCTTCTCGGAGACCCTCAGAGCAACGCGATGTGATCGCGTTACTGCGAGGGTCTCTTACCTCCTCCTCCCTGCAGGCCCGGATCCAAAATGGCCGCGGGGCTGCATTCGGGTCCTGCAGGGAGGTGGCTTCACAGCGCCTGCTCAGAGCAGGTGCTGGGAAGCGTCCCTGCAGTGCCTGTCAGATCGCTGATCTGACACAATGCACAGCAAAGTGTCAGAACAACGATCTGTCACTTTACTGTGATGTCCCCCCCCTGGGGCAAAGTAAAAAAAAAAAAATATGTGGGGTAAAAAAAAAAATCCTAAATAAATAATAATAAAAAAAATATATTGTTCCAATAAATACATTCCTTTTATCTAAATTAAAAAAATTTTAAAAAACAAACAATAAAAGCACCCATATTTAGTATCGCTGCGTCCGAAACGACCCAACCTATAAAACTGTCCCACTAGTTAACCCCGTCAGTGAACACCGTTAAAAAAAAACAAAAACAACGCTTTATTATCATACCGCCGAAAGGTGAAATAACACGCGATCAAAAAGACGGATATAAAAAACCATGGTACCGCTGAAAACGTCATCTCGTCCCGCAAAAAATGAGCCGCCATACGGCGTCATCTGCGAAAAAATAAAAAAGTTATAGTCCTCAGAATAAAGCGATGCAAAAAATAATTATTTTTTCTATAAAATAGTTTTTATCGTATAAAAGCGCCAAAACATAAAAAAATGATATAAATGAGATATCGCTGTAATCGCACTGACCCGAAGAATAAGACTGCTTTATCCAATTTACCAAATGCGGAACGGTATAAACGCCCCCCCAAAAGAAATTCATAAATAGCTGGTTTTTGGTCATTCTGCCTCACAAAAATCGGAATAAAAAGCGATCAAAAAATGTAACGTGCCCGAAAATGTTACCAATAAAAACGTCAACTCGTCCCGCAAAAAACAAGACCTCACATGACTCTGTGGACCAAAATATGGAAAAATTATAGCTCTCAAAATGTGGTAACGCAAAAAATATTTTTTGCAACATAAAGCGTCTTTTAGTGTGTGACGGCTGCCAATCATAAAAATCCGCTAAAAAACCCGCTATAAAAGTAAATCAAACCTCCCCTTCGTCACCCCCTTAGTTAGGGAAAAATTTAAAAAAATGTATTTATTTCCATTTTCCCATTAGGGTTAGGGCTAGGGTTAAGGTTGGGGCTAGGGATAGGGCTACAGTTAGGGTTGGGGCTAAAGTCAGGGTTGGGGCTAAAGTCAGGGTTGGGGTTTGGATTACATTTACGGTTGGGAATAGGGTTGCGATTAGGGGTGTGTCAGGGTTAGGGGTGTGGAAAGGGTTACCGTTGAGATTAGGGTTAGGGGTGTGTTTGGATTAGGGTTTCGGTTATAATTGGGGGGTTTCCACTGTTTAGGCACATCAGGGGTTCTCCAAACGCGACATGGCGTCCGATCTCAATTCCAGCCAGTTCTGCGTTGAAAAAGTAAAACAGTGCTCCTTCCCTTCCGAGCTCTCCCATGTGCCCAAACAGGGGTTTACCCAAATATATGGGGTATCAGCGTACTCAGGACACATTGGACAACAACTTTTGGGGTCCAATTTCTCCTGTTACCCTTGGGAAAATACAAAACTGGGGGCTAAAAAATAATATTTGTGGAAAAAAAAATTTTTTTTTTATTTTCACGGCTCTGTTATAAACTGTAGTGAAACACCTGGGGGTTCAAAGTTCTCACAACACATCTAGATAAATTCCTTGGGGGGTCTAGTTTCCAATATGGGGTCACTTGTGTGGGGTTTCTACTGTTTAGTTACATCAGGGTCTCTGCGAATGCAACGTGACGCCTGCAGACCAATCCATCTAAGTCTGCATTCCAAATGGCGCTCCTTCCCTTCCGAGCTCGGCCATGCGCCCAAACGGTGGTTCCCCCCCACATATTGGGTATCAGCGTACTCAGGACAAATTGGACAACAACTTTTGGGGTTCAATTTCAACTGTTACCCTTGGGAAAATACAAAACTGGGGGCTAAAAAATAATTTTTGTGGGAAAAAAAAATTTAATTTTATTTTTACGGCTCTACATTATAAACTTCTGTGAAGCACTTGGTGGGTCAAAGTGCTCACCGCACATCTAGATAAGTTCCTTAGGGGGTCTACTTTCCAAAATGGTGTCACTTGTGGGGGGTTTCAATGTTTAGGCACATCAGTGGCTCTCCAAACGCAGCGTGGCGTCCCATCTCAATTCCAGTCAATTTTGCATTGAAAAGTCAAATGGCGCGGGGGGGGCTCCTTCCAGATACACTGGGAGAAGAATGGGATGATATTTTGGAATCTCCAACTAAAGTTTCCCCATCAATCAATAATAGGATGACCCAATTGTACATTATATATCAATCCTATTTGACCCCGACTCGTCTTTTTAAAATGGGTCGTCTCCACTCGTCAAATTGCTTGAGGTGTCACTCCAGCGATGCGGATTTCATTCATATGATCTGGAAATGTCCTGTTATTTTTCATTATTGGAAAGAGGTGACGACATTATTGACATCTTTGTTGTCGATCCCTGTCCCACTTGAGCCATTGATATGTTTATTTGGGGTGTGGGACGCGGAAAGTCTTAGTTACTCACCGGTTAACGGTGTTTTTCGGAGTCCATGACAGCACTACGGAGAGGGGATCCGCCCTTCAGGAACAGGAAACCTACAGATACATAAGGGCGGCACCTCTCCCACGCATCAGTTGGTTTACAGAGCACAAGAGGACCACCAAGGTTAATAGCATACATAATAAACAGTTATACAATAACTAACTATTCACTACCCGTGAATTATATGAATAAAGGAAGAGGTGTACACCCAGAACTTAAGAAGACGGGAGGGTATGTACAGGTGCTGTCATGGACTCCGAAAAACACAGTTAACCGGTGAGTAACTAAGACTTTATCGGTCGTCCATGACAGCACTACGGAGAGAATTACAGAGAGTAACTAACTAGGGAGGGACTACAGCTTGCAGCACCCTTACACCAAAGGAAAGGTCAGAAGAGGCACCCAAGTTCAATCTATAATGGTTATAGAATGTGTTTGGGGAAGACCGACCAAGTAGCAGCCTTACAAATTTGGTCGATCGACACCTCCAATCTTTCCGCCCACGAAGCCGCCATAGCTCTAGTGGAATGCGCTTCCAGACCTTCAGGCGCCGGCTTGCCCTTTGAGATGTATGCCAGCGAGATAGCCTCCCTGATCCATCTAGCTAAAGTAGATTTTGATGCTCTATGACCCTTCCTACTACCCTGATAGGACACGAATAGGGCATTATCTATCTTCCAGGGATCAGTTACTGCTAGATACTCCAGGATACATCTTTTTACATCTAAAGTGTGTAGCTTCCTTTCCTTATCATTAGTAGGATTGGGGAGGAAGGATGGAAGAACTATTTCCTGTGTTCTGTGGAACCTGGACACTACTTTAGGAAGATATGCTGGATCAGGGGATAGTATCACTCTATCATCCCTAAGCTGCATGTAAGGGGGAACCCTAGATAATGCTTGGATGTCGCCTATCCTACGCGCCGATGTTAGGGCCACCAGGAAGGCTACTTTAAGGGATAAATTTTTAATAGAGGCAGATGCAATTGGCTCAAATGGGGCCTCTGTCATAGCTGAGAGGACTAGGTTCAGGTCCCATGGCATGACCCTATTCTTCACCATTGGCCTAGACCGTTTTGTCGCTCTGATGAATCTGCTGACCCAGTGATTCTCAGCAATGTTGCAGCCAAAGAGAGCCCCTAAGGCTGATACCTGCACTTTAAGTGTATTTGGAGATAACCCCATATCTAACCCCTTCTGTAAGAATTCTAAAATCTGGTCTATTGGTATTGACTGACCAGCTATTACTCCCGAGTTTTGAAGGAACCTCTTCCAGATCCTGACATAAATCTTTGTAGTGATCATTTTTCTGCTCTTCAGCAGAGTGTTAATGAGGCCCGGAGAGAACCCCCTATCTTTTAACAGCGCCCGCTCAAAATCCACGCCGTCAGATGAAGGCCAACCGCCCGAGGATGGTAGACTGGGCCCTGGGATAGGAGATCCGGGATGTCTGGCAAGACCCATGGGTTGGATATCGACATAGCCCTCAGGCATGGGAACCACGTCCTTCTGGGCCAGAAGGGGGCAATTATTATCACTGTGGCTTTGTCATTCCTGATTTTCCTCACCACCAGAGGAAGTAGAGACAGGGGAGGAAAGGCGTAGGCTAGCCTGAAGTTCCAGTCTATGAGGAGGGCGTCTACTGACAGAGGATTTTCTCTGGAGTTGAGAGAGCAGAATTGTGCCACTTTCCTGTTTTCTTTTGTGGCAAACAGGTCTACCTCTGGTTGACCCCATCTTTCCACGATGAGGTTGAAGATGGAGTCGTTCAGGGACCATTCTCCCTGCCTCAATGTGTTGCGGCTTAAGAAATCCGCCGCAGTGTTTTCTGCCCCTCTTATGTGAAGAGCCGTCAATGAGAGAAGATGTTGCTCTGCTAGATGGAATAGACGATCTGCTACGCACATTAGGGATTTGGAACGAGTCCCGCCTTGGTGATTTATGTATGCCACGGCGACCCGATTGTCCGAGAATACCCGCACGTGGTGGCCCTGTAGATAGACAAGGAGTGATTTAACTGCCTGTTCCACAGCCGTTATCTCCTTTAGGTTGGAAGACATTTCTATCTGATCCCGATCCCAAAGCCCCTGGACCAACGTATCCCCCATGTGAGCCCCCCACCCAGAAGGGCTAGCGTCCGAGGTGACTATACGAGTTACATTATATTCCCAGGGGACCCCTGTGGACAGGTTCTGTTGGTCTAGCCACCATCCGAGGGACATAATAGCGTCTTGGGATAGGGTCATCAGGCTCTCCAGACATCCCCCCAACCTTTTTTGTTTTAACAGCACCTCGCCCTGAAGTATCCTCGTATGGTACTGGGCCCATCGGACCGCTGGAATACAGGACGAGAGAGAGCCCAACAGAGACATGGCTCTTCTAAGGGACATGGTGGTGTTTTTAGAGGCACTCAGCACCTGAAGGTGCAAGCGATCAATTTTCTCCTGAGGCAAACGGCATTCCTGAACCTGGGAATCCAGGGTCAGGCCTAAAAATCGCTGCACCGTCATGGGCTGTAAGCGTGATTTTTTAACATTTAGCATCCACCCCAGACGCTCCAGAGTAGACATCACTTTATGTAACTGTTCCAGACAGTGATCTGCCGTTTTACCTACGATAAGGAGATCGTCCAGGTAGGGGATTATTAGAATGTTGGACTCATGCAGGTGTGCCATAACCTCCGCCATAACTTTGGTAAACACTCGAGGGGCGACCGATATACCAAAGGGAAGGGCCCTATACTGGAAGTGTCTGATTACCCCATCCAACATTACCGCCACCCTCAGGTATCGTTGGTGACCTGCATAAATAGGGATATGGTAATAGGCGTCCTTCAAATCCAATACTACCATAAAGCAGTTTTTAAACAGCAGCTTTATTGCGGTGTTAATAGTTTCCCATCTTAAATGATTGAACGGTCAGGAAATTATTAAGAGCCCTAAGGTTAATAATTGTTCTGAAGGAGCCGTCAGGTTTACTTATTAGGAATAGAGGAGAGTAGAATCCTCTACCCTGTTCTCCTTCTGGAACCTCTGACAGGACATTCTTATTGAGCAGGTCGTGAACTTCTGCTTCCAGGGCCGCCTGTTCTGCTGGAGAGGACCTGAGTGGGGTAATCCTGAAGAAGTTCTGAGGGATAGAAGAGAACTCTAGCCGCAGACCCGTAGCTATTAACCCCAAAATCCAATCACTACTGGAGATTTTGGACCAGGCCGGGTAGAAGGCAGATAGTCTACCTCCCACCGGGGCGACTAGTCATTGGGGTGGTTTTTTGACCTCACGGGATGGCTCCTGACGTCCTCCACCTCCAAACATAAATCCAGTACCTTTCTTCTTTTTCTCATCCCATCTGCTCTGGTCTCTGGCTGGTCTCCTCCGAAAGAATCTCTTCCCTGCGAAGGGACGCCTGTAAGAGGTAGTTGGAAGATTGGGAAACTTCTTCTTCTCGTCTCCAGCTTTCTCCAGCAGTTCGTCTAGGACTGGACCAAACAGGTATTCCCCTTCGCATGGGATAGAGCACAGACGGGATCTGGATTGAAGGTCACCCGGCCAACATTTCAGCCATAGGGCCCTGCGTGCTGCGTTTGATAGTCCGGCCGCCCTAGCCGCCATTCTTGCCGAATCCGCAGATGCATCCGCGAGAAAGGCAGCGGCATTCTGAATTGTTGGCAGGAATTTCAACATAGAATCTCTGGAAACACCCCCCTTCCAACTTAGACCCTAGCTGATCCAGCCAGACCATCATCGATCTGGCTGCACATGTCGCGGCTACAGCAGGTCTCAGGGCACCCGCCGTCATCTCCCATGTCCCTTTAAGGAATGAGTCAGCCTTCTTATCGAGAGGATCCTTTAGGGAAGCCATGTCGTCGAAGGGGATAGATGATTTTTTAGACGCCTTAGACACCGCTGCGTCCAATTTCGGCGCTTTATCCCATGTGTTCACCATGGGGTCGTCAAAGGGATATCTACGCTTAAAGGGAACCTGTCACCACGTTTTTGGAAGATGGGATAAAAATAGCGTTAAATAGGGGCAGAGGTGGGCGTTACATTAGTGTGTTTGTTATGCGTTTATTACCCACCTAAGTTGCCGAAATACCTTTGCAAAGTCTCCGTTTTCGCCTGTCAATCAGGCTGGTCTGGTCAAAAGGGCGTTGTCTTCCCCCAGATTTTGCGTAGTTTTCCGTTGGTGGCGTAGTGGTGTGCGCATGCCCAAGGTCCCGAATCCACTGCCAGGGGATTTAAAAGAGCGTGCTGTTCGTTATTTCCTTGGTGATCGGTGGGCGCGGCCATCTTCCTTTGGCCGCGCGTGCGCAGAAGCGGCGCTCTGCTGGCCGCGGCTTCAGGAAAATGGCCGCCGCGATATCCATCTGCGCACGCGCGGCATCCCGCAGCCATTTTCCTGAAGCCGCGGCCAGCAGAGCGCCGCTTCTGCGCACGCGCGGCCAAAGGAAGATGGCCGCGCCCACCGATCACCAATGAAATCACGAACAGCGCGCTTTTTTAAATCCCCTGGCAGAGGATTCGGGACCTTGGGCATGCGCACACCACTACGCCACCAATGGAAAACTACGCAAAATCTGGGGGAAGACAAGACGCCCTTTTGACCAGACCAGCCTGATTGACAGGCGAAAACGGAGACTTTGCAAAGGTATTTCGGCAACTTAGGTGGGTAATAAACGCATAACAAACACACTAATGTAATGCCCACCTCTGCCCCTATTTAACGCTATTTTTATCCCATCTTCCAAAAACGTGGTGACAGGTTCCCTTTAAAGGCAGGTGGAAAAGAGCCTTTCTTCTCTGGTTTTTTCCATTACCTTTTGATGAGGTTCTGGACCTTGTCATTGAGCGGAAAAGACCTACGTTTTTTAGGGTCTAGACCGCCAAACATTAGGTCCTGTGCTGAGAGTTCTAGCCTTTCATCAGCCACCCCCATGGTGGATCTAACTGATTTAATTAGTTTGTCCATTTGGTCCAATGGGAAACAGAACCGGTTAGACTCCTCTTCCGAAGAGGACGCTGAGGAGACAGAGGCATCTGACTCATTCTCCCTACTAGGGCCAGCGGACGAATCCGAATCTGAGGCGCTAGGTTCCCTTCTTCTTTTGGAAGGCTCCCGGGACAGGGATTTCAGGGAATCTTTCACCTCCTTCCTGATAATCTCCCTAAGGTTTGATGTGAAATCAGGAGATTCCTCCTCCACCTATGGGAGCGGAGAAAAAAGGCTATGTAAATTATCTGGCGCTACCGCCATCAGAGTTCCCATCAATTTATTTCCTACCGTCTGCCGTACACATGACTGACAAAGTCTCTTAGGGTAGGCGTCTGGCAAAGGGCAAGCGCATAGCGCGCACTCCTTGTTTTTTGTTTTACCAGCGCTTTTTTTCCCCTACGGAAATAAACATAGGAAAAGACTGCATCAGGGTACATTCACGAAGATCTCTTACCCAGGCAGTAGCGGTAGGTACCGGATTACTGGGGGGTCGGTCCAGATCCTTCTGTTTATATCTGCGACCGGGCTGGTTACTGCGTCCGCGGGCTTTCGGCTGGGGGTTTGCATGGGACTTTTCCGAGGATCTGTCCTATTCCTGCTCCAGCAGACCGATGGCAGCTTCCGGCTCATCCATAACTGCAGATGGGCTCACAAGCAGCCCTGCAGCGTTATGCTCGGCTATATATAGCCCACCCCTGAATCCGTAACATGTGCAGGTGTGTGGCCAGAATCTTTTCCTCCACCTGCAAATCCGTGTAACATCCCCCCCCCCCCCCCCCCCCCCGCATGCAGGATAGCGGTGATTTTTGCAAAAAAACGGCTGGCGTCCGACTTCCGGTTTTGGCCCCGCCCCCTGCGCGTCACTTCCGGTATCGGCCTGAGGGCTCAGGAACGCACCCGGAAGCCGGGGAAGCCGGACCCCCTAGCCGCCCGCCGCTACACCACCGCCACCCGTGGCCGCAGCACAGCGGCGAAAGCGGCAGAAGCCAGCGCCCGACCCCCGGCCTGCCGACCAAAAAGGAGCGCACAGGGCGCCGCCACACACCGTACCGCACCGACGGGGACTAGAGGCGGGGAAGACCGAGGCCCAGGAGGGTGAGCGGACCCCGGGGGGGCATACTCACCTCGCTGACCGAGGATGGACCTCCTCCGGACGTCGCTCCACCCTGCACCGCTCACTGTCGTGGAGCCCTACCCGGACCCACCGTGGCGCTTCCAGGGACCTGCACTGCCCGAGGTAGGAGACCCCCTCGCTACCTGGGTCGGACAGCCGGCCTGGGTATTGATAGGAGAAACGAAGTCGTATCTGCAGGGAATCCTGTCCTCCAGGAACAGGAAACCAACTGATGCGTGGGAGAGGTGGAGCTGAAGTAAATTTTTGGTGTAAAAAAGTTAAGTCATTTCTTTTTTAAACATTCCAAAAATTCCTGTGAAACACCTGAAGGGTTAATAAACTTCTTGAATGTGGTTTTGAGCACCTTGAGGGGTGCAGTTTTTACAATGGTGTCACACTTGGTAATTTTTTATCATATAGACCCCTCAAAATGACTTCAAATGTGATGTGGTCCCTAAAAAAATGGTGTTGTAAAAATGAGAAATTGCTGGTCAACTTTTAATCCTTATAACTCCCTAACAAAAAAAAAATTTTGGTTCCAAAATTGTGCTGATGTAAAGTAGACATGTGGGAAATGTTACTTATTAAGTATTTTGTGTGACATATCTCTGTGATTTAAGGGCATAAAAATTCAAAGTTGGAAAATTGCGAAATTTTCAAAATATTTGCCAAATTTCCATTTTTTTCACAAATAAACGCAGTTAATATCAAATAAATTTTACCACTATCATGAAGCCCAATACGTTACGAGAAAACCATGTCAGAATCACCGGGATCCGTTGAAGCATTCCAGAATTATAACCTCATAAAGGGACAGTGGTCAAAATTGTAAAAATTGGCCCGGTCATTAACGTGCAAACCACCCTTGGGGTAAAGGGGTTAAACACAAATTTACTTCTAGCCCCATTTTTTTTTTTTTTTCACAAGGGTAACAGGAGATAAAGGACCGCAAAATTTGTTCTGCATTTTCTCCTGAGTATGCAGATACCCCAGATGTGGAGGAAAACTACTGTTTGGGTGGACGGCAGGGCTCGGACGGGAAGGAGTGATGTTTTGGTACGCAGACTTTGATAGAATGGTCTGCTGGTGTCATATCACGTTTGGAGAGCCGCACATGTGCCTAAACAGTGAAAAAAAAACACAAGTTACCCCATTTTGGAAACAAAACTCCCTCTCAAGGATTTTATGCAGGGGTATAGTGAGCATTGTGAACCCACAGGTATTACACAGAATTTGATAACATTAGGTAGCCATATTGAAAAGTTAGATTTTTTTCACGAAAATGTTGTTTCAGCCCCAAATTTGTAATTTTCATAATGGATAATAGGAGAACACGGACCCCATAATTTGTTGCACAAGTTGTCCTGAACGCAACTCTACCCCATATGTTGTCAAAAACTTCTGCTTAGGCACATGGCAGGGTTGGGAAAATAAAGAGTGCTATTTGCCTTGAATAGATTGTGAATGCCATGTCGCATTTGAAGAGCTCCGGACATGTGAAAACAGCAGAATTCCCCCCCCCCCCCCCCCCCCCCCCCCCCCCCCCACAGGGGACCCCATTTTGGAAACTAGACCCCTCAAGGTATTCATCTAGGGGTGTAGTTATTATTGTGAGCACATAGGTGCCTTACAAAATTTAATAACAGTGAGACATGGAAACAATAGGGTTTTTATTGGTAACATTATGGGGTACATAATATCATTCGATCGCTTCCAGAATAAGGCTGGGATCCCATTCTGGTGTTTTGTGCTGAGCACTTATGTGGGGGTTTCCGCGTGTAAATCACACAAAAATGTGATAGCTGAAACCTCCCAAGGGAACCCACCATGATACAGATGGAGACACTTAGTACTCAGTTTGGTGATGGTTCGGGTGATATTAATAGTTTTAAGCGCGCACAGACCTGCTGTCACCAACACTTGTGCACTAAAAAGATCCTATAAATGATAGGACACCGCTGAAACACAGACCAGTCAAAAGTGACTAAATTTGCCTCATGAGAGAGTGGTTCAGTCCGGGGTTTTGTCAAAAACCACGGTTTTGGGGAATATAGCTGGATCTCACAGGCCACCGTACCCTGGAGCTGTCACATGACTGCAGGGTACCATGGTAACCATCGGGACCTGCAATTCTCATCGCTTGGGACCGATAGTTACTAAGGGAGTCAGAAGACCTCCTTGAAACAACTTAAAATAGCCCTGTTGTGATTGACAACAGTATTTAAGGGGTTAATCGGCCCTGATCGGTCACAAAACCAGCAGAGTCCGATACTGCAGGGTGTCAGCTGAAATATACTGCGGCCCCAGGGGGAATAGCCACCATTGCTCAGCGCCATTAAAAGGAGCATCGGCGGTTAAGGGGTTAAAGAAGGTTGAGTAACTCAACATGCTCCACCTTCTGGAAACTGCAGGCGTTCAGGATAAACCTATCCACCTATCACTTACCTCCTTCCACTACCACCACATTCACATCTCTGTGTAATATAACTACTCCTGTCAGGTACAACTGGTTGGCATTGGCTTCAATCTTGAATTTTTTCGATGGATTGGTTAAATTGCGAATACTGAGAAAAAAAATATACAAAAATTAAAAAAACAGGGAATTTTGTGTACTCACCGTAAAATTCTTTTCTCCGATCTACTCATTGGGGGACCATGGGTGTTATGCTGCTGCCACTAGGAGGCTGACACTAAGTAGATACAAAAAAGATTAGCTCCTCCTCTGCAGTGTACACCCAGACACTGGCTCCAGCGGAACTACTTCTGTGACAAAGCAGTAGGAAATCAAGAAACATTATATGAGAGTATACAAATGTCAAACCAAAGACAATACTAAAGCCTTCAGGCCAACAGGGTGGGTGCTGTGTCCCCCAATGAGTGGCTCAGAGAAAAGGATTTCCCAGTGAGTACACAAAAATCCCTGTTTCTCCTTCATCTCATTGGGGGACACAGGACCAAGGCATGTTCCAAAGCAGTCACAGGGTGGGGAAACGACAGAACAGGAACAATCCCTATGCGCCAGCTGCCTAGAGATGCGCTACCGCCACCTGCAAAGATCCTTATTCCCAGGCCTGCATCTGTGGAAGCCTCAGTGAGAACGTTGTAGTGCTTTGAGAATGTATGCAGACTGGACCAAGTCGCAGCCTTGCAAACCTGTTCTGCCGATGCCTGGTGCCTAATGGCCCAAGAGGCACCCACCGACTGAGTGGAGTGTGCTTTAATCCCCGCCAGCATAGGCCTGTCTCTGACAAGGCAAGACTCCTGAATAGCTGAGCGTATCTACCTGGCTATTGTGGACTTTGAAGCAACACATCCCTTCCTGTGGCCCTAAGGAAGAACGAACAGGGCATCAGTCTTACGGAAGGGGGCCGTCCGTGGGACATACCTGCTGAGAGCCCTCACCAGATCCACAGTGTAAAGAGCCCTCTTAAAACAGTGTACTGGTGCCGGACAAAACGAGGGCAGGACAATGTCTTCATTAAGGTGAAAATAAGAGACCACCTTGGGCAAGAAGGACGGAGGACATCTGAGAACCACCTTGTCCTAGTGAAAAATTAGGAAAGGAGCTTGACACGACAGGGCGACTAGCTCCGATACCCGCCTGATTGACGTCACCGCGACAAGAAAAGAGACCTTCCAAGAAAGCGGATCAAAAGGAGACTCTTGTAGAGCACCCAGGACCAAGTTAAGGTCCCAGGCATCCAAGGACATTCTATAGGGGAACACCACGAGAGACCCCTGAATGAAAGTCTTCACCTGCTGTTTGGAAGCGATCCTGTGCTGGAACAAAACGGATAAGGCACAGATCTGACCTTTGAAGGTACTAAGCGCTAGACCCGATTCTAGACCAGTGTGAAGGAACTCCAAAATGGTGGGAATGGAGAAGACGAGAGGAACATGACCGCGGTCCCTGCACCATGTGAAAAACGTTTTCCAGGTGCGGTGATAGATGTGCCTCAATACCGGTTTCCGAGCACTGATCATGGTGGAAATCACATCTTGAGAGAATCCCGCTTCGGTTAGGACCCAGGATTCAATGGCCAGGCCATTAAACGCAGGGCCCCTGAGTTCTGGTGGCAAATCGGGCCCTGGGAGAGCAAATCTGGTCAATCCGGTAGATACCAACAAAGCAATATCTGTATTTGGGTATAGATCAAACAGATAATCCCAATAACAATTAACAATAATTCAGCAAAATGGGATAATATAAAACGTAACTTTTAATAATTCAAAGTACCTAAAAAACAAATCACCCAGGTGAACAAAACACACAAACTGGGGCAAAGTCTCAACCTTAAGGTGTAATGGTCCCTAGAGACTAATACGCCCCTCACAGGATTAAAAGGATCCCGACTACAATAATGCTGCCGAGATACACATTACTGAGGTATGGTATATAAGAGGATTGTAAAACGGTTTGTACGTTACAATAGCAACAGTATCATACACTCAGACGCATATAAAAACAAGATAACAGTTATGGCATACACTGTAAAACATGCCTGCTGATACTGATAAGCATAATAAAGGAACGGTCTCACCAATTCCACGGGGAGGGCAATGGAACACCGGATATTTCCTTGTTAAGCAGATATCCAGAAGGCGAAGGGAAGACAGCCCCTATGTCAATCCCTATGGGGCTATCAATACACTATCCCCAATGCTCCTGCCCTTACAAGGGCAGTCCACAACTACCCCTGTATATAGAGATGCCCTGCACTCTCCCTATGATTTCGTCCCAACGCGTTTCATCCAAGCAAAATCTTCAGGGGACATGCTTGTGTGCGGGGAAGGAGTGCCTATATGCTAGAAAAGAGGGACATATAATCCTGCCACCCTCTATGCTGTCCTGCAGAGAGTGGCGGGGAAAGGGCTAAAATTAAATAGGAACCGGGATGTGAAAAAAACACAAATCTACCGATTTCCTATAGGGCGAGCAAATAAACATGGCAGCTGTAAGTCAAATAGATGTTGTGAGAGACCTAATGTGGACGCTGTGACTGTGCTCCCATGGACATGGTACGCTTTATGATAATGGTGCCTCCCATGTAAAGGCCCCGTCTCACATAGCGAGATCGCTAGCGAGATCGCTGCTGAGTCACTAGTTTTGTGACGCAACAGCGACCTCCATAGCGATCTCGCTATGTGTGACACGTACCAGCGATCAGGCCCCTGCTGCGAGATCGCTGGTCGTGTCGGAATGGCCTGGACCTTTTTTTGGTCGTTGAGGCCCCGCTGACATCGCTGAATCGGTGTGTGTGACACCGATCCAGCGATGTCTTCACTGGTAACCAGGGTAAACATCGGGTTACTAAGCGCAGGGCCGCGCTTAGTAACCCGATGTTTACCCTGGTTACCAGCGTAAATGTAAAAAAAAACAAACAGTACATACTCGCCTTTCGGTGTCCAGGTCCCTTGCCGTCTGCTTCCTGCTCTCACTGAGCAGCCGTACAGCGAGAGCGCAGCGGTGACGTCACCGCTGCGCTCTGCTCTCAGTGTACGGCGGCTCAGTCAGAGCAGGAAGCAGACGGCAAGGGACCTGGACACCGAAAGGCGAGTATGTAGTGTTTGTTTTTTTTGGTAACCAGGGTAAACATCGGGTTACTAAGCGCGGCCCTGCGCTTAGTAACCCGATGTTTACCCTGGTTACCCGGGTGCTGCAGGGGGACTTCGGCATCGTTGAAGACAGTTTCAACGATGCCGAAGTCGTTCCCCTGATCGTTGGTCGCTGGGGAGAGCGGTCTGTGTGACAGCTCTCCAGCGACCACACAACGACTTACCAACGATCACGGCCAGGTCATATCGCTGGTCGTGATCGTTGGTAAATCGCTATGTGAGACGGGGCCTTAAGACAGATCATTCAAAAACACTGGTCTATCTTACAGATGGATTCAGATGTCTCACAGTACCTTGGTGATACCCCTGCAATCACTTATAAAAAGGCTCGTTCACTCAATGACAGACTGGTTCATAGACACTTTACTAGTCCTGTGAATAACACCTGGTTGAAAAGCAACATAACGGGTTGTTACAAATGTGGACATTGCACTGTTTGTCAATACATCGACACAGGGAGCAATTTTGTAAGCAGTGTCACAGGAAGGAGTTACACTATCAAACAATTCATTAATTGCAGTACCAGGGGAGTTGTTTACAGGGCTCTGTGCTCCTGCGGTATTGAATACATTGGAAAAACCATTAGGGAGTTTAAAAGACGTGTTGGAGAACACATTGGCGATGTCAAACATAGGAGAGATACCCCTATCTCTCGGCATAGTAATCAGAGGCATAATGGTCAATCCAAACAATTGAGATTCATGGCCATCGAGAAGGTAACTAAACCGCTACGGGGGGGGGGGGGGGGGGATTGGGACCAGTTACTTTTGCAGCGAGAAGCAAAGTGGATTTTCTATCTAAATACTGTGAGTCCACATGGCCTTAATGACCAGATTAATTACAGTTGTTTTATCTGAGTATTCTTTCCGATGTCTCCTTTCTGTGGTCATTCTTTCGGTATCACAGTCTTCTATACTTGATTATGCCTAAGTCCTTTGTTACTATCACCCATTTTTGGTCATGGGATTCGCAAGACCTATAATCATTTGCATTTATTGCTCACTAGAGCTAT
This sequence comes from Ranitomeya variabilis, assembly GCF_051348905.1. Lineage (NCBI taxonomy): Eukaryota > Metazoa > Chordata > Amphibia > Anura > Dendrobatidae > Ranitomeya > Ranitomeya variabilis. The sequence continues at coordinate 585,890,227 of NC_135232.1, forward strand.
CACGTTATGGGGTGTAGCGTTATTACAGGGTCTTTATCTAATATGTGTATTTTACTAGTACATACTGTTCTAAGTCATAGATATTGTTTCAATCTCGTTACAGATATGGGAGCACATTTTAGAGGTTCTCATATATATGGCAGGTACCTTTGGCTTATTAATCACTGCCGGTTATACTAGGTCATAACAATGGCCTGGTTTTCTTGGTTACATACATTTCCGGCCAGCGTTCTAACCTGATTCAATTATCTGATTAGGTGGTACTTGCTTTTTTATGTGGCATAGGTATTAGGACTGTTTAATCCCCCTTATGAATTCTTGAAGTACTGATTTTTTTGGGACATTATCAGCGCCGCAGTTTTTATTGCTCCCGGTGACGTATAAGCAAGCCAGGGTTGCCTGGCTACAGTCACTTCCGGTTAGCGCTATGTCCAGTATCAGCTAACTCCTATATGGCGCTTGTATTCTATGCACCAGTATGTGGGGCATGTAACTAGTCCTCAAAACCTTTCGCTCTGACTTGAGCGATTAGTACTTTGCACGGCTGGTACTAACGTCTCTCTGTATACAATTTTGGTTGCCCAGCAGCAATAACTTCCGGCCTGAGTGCGCATGACAGGAAGTACCTGTATCGTTTCTGCAATCATGTACTCCACATGGAGATTGGCGTGTGACATCATCGATATGGTGAGTCTTGCCTACCTCATGCATTCCTTAGTATTATGGCGCTACATACGCTCATATTATGCATTATACAGAGCACAGTCACAGCGTCCACATTAGGTCTCTCACAACATCTATTTGACTTACAGCTGCCATGTTTATTTGCTCGCCCTATAGGAAATCGGTAGATTTGTGGTTTTTTTCACATCCCGGTTCCTATTTAATTTTAGCCCTTTCCCCGCCACTCTCTGCAGGACAGCATAGAGGGTGGCAGGATTATATGTCCCTCTTTTCTAGCATATAGGCACTCCTTCCCCGCACACAAGCATGTCCCCTGAAGATTTTGCTTGGATGAAACGCGTTGGGACGAAATCATAGGGAGAGTGCAGGGCATCTCTATATACAGGGGTAGTTGTGGACTGCCCTTGTAAGGGCAGGAGCATTGGGGATAGTGTATTGATAGCCCCATAGGGATTGATATAGGGACTGTCTTCCCTTCGCCTTTTGGATATCTGCTTAACAAGGAAATATCCGGTGTTCCATTGCCCTCCCCGTGGAATTGGTGAGACCGTTCCTTTATTACGCTTATCAGTATCAGCAGGCATGTTTTACAGTGTATGCCATAACTGTTTTCTTGTTTTTATATGCGTCTGAGCGTATGATACTGTTGCTATTGTAACGTACAAACCGTTTTACAATCCTCTTATATACCATACCTCAGTAATGTGTATCTCGTCAGCATTATTGTAGTCAAGATCCTTTTAATCCTGTGAGGGGCGTATTAGTCTCTAGGGACCATTACACCTTAAGGTTGAGACTTTGCCCCAGTTTGTGTGTTTTGTTCACCTGGGTGATTTGTTTTTTTAGGTACTTTGAATTATTAAAAGTTACGTTTTATATCAATCCGGTAGATACCAGGGAACGTCGACGACGAGCTGCACCAACTCCGCATACCATGCCTGGCATGGCCAGTCTGGAGCGACTAGGATCACTGGAACCCCTTCAGTCTTGATCTTCCTGATGACCCTCGGAAGTGGGGGAAACACATACGGAACACTAAACTGATGCCACGGAAGGACCAGTGCATCCGCCCCAATGGCCTCTGGATCCCTGGACCGAGCTATGAACTCGGGCACAATGGCATTTAGTCTTGATGCCAACATGTCTATATCCGGAGTCCCCCAGCGATAACAGATCTGTTGGAAGACCTCCGGATGAACTGACAACCACTCTCCCGAGGTGAGACCCTGATGACTGAGAAAATCTGCAGCCCAGTTTTCCACGACCAGGATGTGAACTGCCGAGACAGTGGTTCAGCTCGGCCCAGTGGAGAATGTGTTCCATCTCACGCATTGCCGCCCTGCTGCAGGTGTTCCCCTGACGGTTGATATATGCCACCGCCGTGGCATTGTCCGATTGTATCCAGACGGAACGCCTTTGAGTGGTGTGGTGACGAAAGACGGCCCCCAGCCAAGAAAACTGGCGTCGGTGGTGACAGCCATTGAACCGGGAGAGAAAAGATTTCATCTAGGTGAGAGGTCACAACGTCCACCACCTGAGGGTCTGCGGGAACAAGCAACACAGCCGGTTGAGAGAGAATGGGTTCCTGTCCCAGGCTGCTAGAAGCGCATGCTGCAGAGGATGGAGGTGTAATTGAGCGAAGGGAACAGCTTCCATCGCTGCCACCATCTTGCCCAGGACACCCATGCCAAAAACGGATGGAGTGAGGATAAGGGCGAAAAGTGCCCGAGCTCTCTGTTGAAGGGCTAAAACAGCCTAGAGGGAGAATCACCAACCCTCGGGAGGTGTCCAGGATCATTTCTAAAAAGGATATCTGCTGTGCTGGAATGAGGAAAGATTTGTTTAAATTTATTAGCCAGCCTAGGCGACAAAATGTATCCAAGGTGATACGGACGCACTCTGTGCAGGATTGGAAAGACGGCCCTTTGATCATAAGGTCGTCTAGGTATGGCAGAACTACCACGTCCTGAGAGTGCAGAGAGGACATAACGGCCGCCATGACCTTTGTGAATACTCTGGGAGCGGTGGCGAGGCCGAAGGGCAAAGCTGTGAACTGGAACTGTTTCTCGAACACAGCTAAGCGTAGGAACTTGTGTGAGGAGAAAAAAAATAAAATAAAAAAAATCGGGATGTGAAGGTAAGAATCCCGGATGTCAATGGATGCTAAGAACTCCCCCTTCTCCATTGAAGTGATGACAGAACGGAGGGATTCCATTCTGAAGTGTCGGACCCTGACAAACTTGTTTAGTAGTTTCAAGTCCAGAATGGGCCGCATCGCTCCGTCCTTTTCTCGGGACCACGAGTACATTCGAGTAGAACCCTTCGAAGTTCTCGTTCTCTGGAACCAGCCCTCGCCTTTGTTTTGGGGAGACTAGAAGGGAAGAACCGTGCCCCGGAGGAAAATTCTATCTTGTATCCGGAGGATACCAGGTCCCTGACCCATTCATCATGAACGATGGAGAGCCAGGCATGATGAAACAGGAGTAGACGGCCGCCTATCCTGCTGGTGTCGACCGTATAATGCCGTGAGTCATTGAGCCGAGAATCTATGGGACCTGGATCCCTTAGATGTAGATTGTGTGGGAGGGCCCTTCAATGACGGATTGGTCTTATACGAGACCCGGGGAGTCCCCTGTCCACATGAGGGAAATGCCCCGATCCGGAAGAGGTGGTTGCATTGGACCAGCCGAGATTGCTGCGAAAGGACCGGAAACGCGTCTGTTGCTGGTGACGGAAGGGTCGTCCAGTCTTCTGCTGGGAATTTAGTTTTTCCTCCTGTGGCGCCAGAGATAAGCTGATCTAGCTTCTCACCTAATAGATGACCACTCTGGTAAGGCAGAGAAGTTACGGATTTTTTGGACACAGAGTCCACTCTCACCATTCCCTGTGCCACAGTGCTCTTCTTATGGTGATGGCGTTAGAGGCTGCAAGTGCAGCACAGTTAGCTGCGTCCAGGGAAGCGTGTACCAAGTAGTCCCCGGCCAGGGAGATCTGATTGGCCAGATCCGCTGCCTCCGGGGGCAGGTCACTATCCTGAATGGATCTGGTCAGGGTATCTGCCCAAGAGACCATCGCTTTAGCTACCCACGCTGTGGCAAAGGAGGGTGAGAATGCCGAGCCCGAAGCTTCAAAAACTGAGCGGGCAAGATTTTCTGACGGTCTGTGGGGTCCTTAATGGAGAATCCGTCAGGTAAATATAAGATGGTCTTGGTGGCCAGGCGAGACACAGGTGGATTAACTGGAGGGGATTCAGACCATTCTTTCCGCAGAAAAAGGGTATCTCACCTCCAGAGGCTTCTGACCTGTGAAGCGGTTGTCCGTTCGCTCCCTATGCCGCCGAATTATGTCCTGAAACTCAAGATGGTTGGAGAAAACCCTGTGCAGGTGTTTGGTCCTCTTGAAGGATAGAGTGATCCAGGACAGCGATAGAGTCCTCGCCAACCTTCAAAGTCTGGTTGACGGCTTCAATGAGACTATCTACCGTCCAGTTTCCTAGATGTCTGTGGAGTGATTGACTGAGGGCGGCCCCTGCTGGCAGACAGTTCCCGATAGGGAGAGGAACCCTCTAAGACAGACAGACGAATGCCCTGACCTGTGGAGGGATCCTGCAGGGACTTAATCGCTCTAGCTAGTGAAGCCATGGACTGTGACAGTGACGAAGCCCACTCGGGGGGGACTAAATACACTGGACTCGGTAGCAGCGAGTTCCTGAACGCATTGGGGATCACAGGCCTTGCAGAGAAGCTTAGTCTGTCCCCGTGGCAACGCTGGGTGAGTGGACAAGTGACCACTCTCTTCCGATGGAGCTGGGATGTGAGGGAAGCTCACCGAGTGCAGTGGAAGCTGGCTGCACGTGTAGAGAGGCAATCCGGTAGAAAAAAAGATGGCCGCCAGGAACATCAGAGAGAATCTTTCCGAGCAAGAAGCACATGACATGGGCTGAGCCTGTTGCCGCCCGTCGTGAAGTGGGTGGAGATTCCGAGTTTCGGCCGGGCATAGGCCAAAGCCGGGGCCTAAATTTCCGACGCCGGCCGGACCGCGCCAGGGAGCATGGGGGATGGCGCTGAAAGCGCTTTTACAGGACCCCTCCACTGTGGTTGCTGACCCTTTCCGGAGCTTGCCTGTTCTGAGCCCTCACTTACCTGCGGTGTGCGCCCGGTATGGAACCACCGCAGGAGAAGATGACTGAAGTGCAGGGCCCAGGCTGTCGTGACAGGTCAGCTGCTGAGGACGGTGCAGGGACCCGCCATCCACCATCCCTTTAACAGAGAGGTGGAGAGGGACTGTCTGCCTCCTTCCATCACCGCTGTTTATCAGTGGTGATGCAGTGGGGGCAGCAAGGACTCCATAAGTGCCTCTGGACATCCTAGGGGTTACCGTAACTCCCCCATGATGGGACAGGGCCATTGTCCGGCTGTAGTAAGCCTGGATGCGGAGGGGGTACATGCAGGCGACACTCCATGATCCCATCTGTTGTTGGTGTGGGGAGAGCGGTGCCCCTAAAAATAGATCTCAGGCATACCTTGGTAAACTATGCAGGAGGGGGTACGTGAAGGCGACACTCGACATTCCCGCCTGTTGTAGGTTTGGGGAGAGCGGAGCCCTTAAGGGATCCGTCGCCCCTTGAAATCCTTACAAAAAAAATTGAAAGCAAAAATAAAAATAGAAAAGGATGTGTTCTCAAAAACACATGTGCCTCCTACGGACACTAAGATTGAACTGGTTCTGCTGGAGCCAGTGTCTGGGTGTATACTGCAGAGGAGGCGCTAATCTTTTTCTGTTTACTTAGTGTCAGCATCCTAGTGGCAGCAGCATAAGGGTACCGTCACACAGTGCCATTTTCATCGCTACGACGGCACGATTCGTGACGTTGCAGCGTCGTATAAGTATCGCTCCAGCGTCGTATACTGCGGTCACATGTTGCAATACACGGCGCTGGAGCGATAATTTCATGACGTATTTGCGATGTAGAAGCCGTTGGTTACTGTGCGCACATCGTATACAACCTGTGTCACACAATGCAATCATGCCGCCACAGCGGGACACTAGACGACGAAAGAAAGTTTCAAACGATCTGCTACGACGTACGATTCTCAGCGGGGATCCGGATCGCAGTAGCGTGTCATACACAGCGATATCGTAAATGCATCGCTGGAACGTCACGAATCGTGCCGTTGTAGCGATCAAAATTGCACTGTGTGACGGTACCCTAACACTCATGGTCCTGTGTCCCCCAATGAGGCGAAGGAGAAATAATAACAATTAGAAGAGAGAGAGAACATAAAGTGGCCATGGAAGACCACTATGACCAACCACAATAGATGCCCCCCAAAAAAGGTAAAAAATGTTATGCCAAATTTAACAGAGTAGTGATCCCGCTTCATGAAGAAGTTCTTGAACCCCTTCTGAACACAGGACGTATATGTGTGCATGGGACTGAACCCGCTCCATACCAAGCAGGTGCAGGTCGTGTTATACAGCTGGCGCTTGCCTCTACCAGCAGCAGCCACTGCTGCAGTCATTCTTCAACATCAGCATTTAGGTGGTGTGCCGCCGATGGAGCGTCCTTAGCAATTCATTTCTCCACATTGTAATTGTAGTGCACCAAGGACTCTCATAGAAGCTTGGAGTCCCCATCTAAAGAGATTGTTCCAACTTCTGAAGTTATCCCCATCCATAAGGCTGGATTTGACTCCCTGACTTCTGGGATCACCACTGATGCCAAGAACCGGGCTCTGGAGAGCATAGTGCAAATGTGGTGGAAGATCAAATGCAGCTCCGCTCCATTAATTCTTAGAGACCACTGGACGCTCGGTTATATGGCAGTCCCATGGAGAATGAATGGGGCAGAGGTGCACATGATTGAACACTGTTCAGAGCCCTGCTTCTCATCGGTGGAGGTCTAAGCGATCAGACTCCAAAAGACTAGGAAACCATCTACGCCAATATTTTTCGGATAGGGAATAACTTCAAAACTTGGTGAAACCCCTTTGTGCTCATTATTTTTCCTATATTTTGCAGATATGTTCAGGTGACCCTATTAAGATAAGGGGATGGCTCATCCAATGTATTTCCTCAATATGAAAAGCCACCAATGAGCCGTATAGCCATTACCTATATACAGCCACGTGGACCCCTTGTGTAATATCTTCCTTTAACTTTTTCACTTTCTTCTCCTTCCTCTGCTCGGTCGTCAGTTTTCTGGCCGCATTTGCCTCTTCGTGGGCCCTGAAACGAAAAGAGCTCTATCAATTCCTAATGAAAGTGGTGCCAAGCTGCCTGACTCATCGTATGGCCGACCCATGAGAGTCTTATTGTTGACTTGTCCACTGACAAGCAGTCAAAGGTACGGATTCAATGTGCAGTCCTATAGCGGCAAAGGTGATTTTTCACTTACTTCTGTCGTTTTGCCATCTGCGCCCGCACGTGGGCCTCTACTTTTGTGGGGTCCTGTATCGCCTCCGTGCCCAACACTCGCATTAAGTTGGATATTCGCACTAAGAGAAAGAAAGTGAAGACAAACAATTAGGAGCGTTAATCCCTTCATTTTCCTTTTTCATTTTTACCTCTCCTCCTTCCAAGAGTCACAAAAAATTGTATTTTTCCATCAGCAAAGGCATACAAGAACATGATTTTTTTGCAGGACTAATTGTATTTTTGAATGACACCATTAATTTTACCATATTATGTAATAGAATAAAAAAAATTCCCATGGGTAGAAATGTTTCAGAGCATTTCATACTCCCACCATGCTCCCATCGTCAGGCAGAAATAGGCTAGGTTCACATTGCGTTAAAGCAGCCCGTTCAACACATGCGTTAAACGGGCTGCGTTAACGCAAGTGCCGCAATGTGATCGCGCTAGCGCAGAAAGAGCTAGCAGATGCTCTGTCTGCGCTAGCGGTGACAGACCCGGAAACGCTGCAGCCTGCGTCCCAGGGTCCGTCACTCAATGACAGCACATCGCTAGCGCACGCCCATTGTGGGCGTGCGCTAGCGATGCGTCCGACATAGGGCTTAATGGCGGCATTAACGGACTACGTTACACCACGTTATGCCGCAGTGTAACGTAGTCCGTCTAACAGACTGCCTATAACGTAATGTGAACCCAGCCTTACCTTCAAGAATTAGTGAGAGCGGGATGACAATATTCATTAAAGACACAAATCTGGGGACATAACCCTACCTTTAGGTTCCGGCGGAGGCATCAGACCTAATCGCACTTTCTCCTGCAGTTCCTTTTGTGCTTCTCTTCTTGTCTGGCGCCGCAGCTTCTTCTGTTCTTTTTGAGTGAGATAAATCCCAAGTGTCACTGGTGCGTCTCTGTCAACTGATAAAAAAAAAAAGCAAAATGAGCATTTCAAAATAGTTAAAAAAAAAAAAAAACATGCAGATCCTGTAGCTGGATCCAGGGGGTGAGTCGCTGACACTTCCTAACTCCCAACCCAACAAAGGACCCCATACTATAAAATCCATAGTCTTCTGCTATTCTGTTAAGACTCTTTCCATATAATGCCTTTTTGGTATTATTTTTCTGTACATTTAATTTTTTTTTAAATATCTTTTTTTTTTTTGCACATTTAATTTGTTTTATTGAATATATTTACATTTGTTTTAAATATTTATTTTAAATATTTTTTTCTTGAATATTCAATTGATATTTTACTTTTTTCTTGAATACTTAAATTTTATTTTTTTTTACTTTTACAAGGGGAAATCAACCTACAATAGTTTGACGTCTCGTATTATATACTGCAATACTTTAGTATTTAGTAAAAATGAAAGGCTTGACAGGAGTATCAAGGTGGTTGTCACAGGAGAACACCAGCGTGCCCTCAGCTGCAATGGTGGGCCATTAACATATAGAGATTATTGGGAAAGAGACACGCTACAAATGTCCTGTACCTGGAGGGCTGAGTTGAGCCGGATGCTCCACCAGATTGGTGATCCCATGAAATTCTTCCCGCACTGCTAAGGCTTCTGGTTTCCTGGGTGGAGAAGGACGTCATTATCACAGCCATGGAAGGGACAGCAGGAGTCAGGGGAAACCATACTCACAGATCAATTCCATTGGGGAGAATAAAGGAGTCCCACCACTCAAAATCAGGTATTTCTCCTTCCCGGATCTCTTTTTTGGGGGCAATAAGTGCCAGTCGGGTGGTGGTCTGGATGCCGGTTTTCTTGGCCGCTTGCGATATTTCAGCTTGTAATTTCTCCAGCTGAGCCTATTCAGTGATACAATTATCTATATTATTACAGAAATCGCCACCATACACAGAGGGTTGGACCCTCTCCGTAAATTACAAAAAAGAAGGTGGCACCTTCGTCCTTAATCTTTGAGCAATTTTCTCAAATTTCCCTTTGTCGTGGAACTTGAAGGAACGTTTTGTCCGTTGTGCGGGGGCAATGGACACACGAGGGTCGAAGAAAGTGTTTGACTCCAAATCCTCTGAGGGCTTTTCCTTCAGCTGTAGCTTGAACTGCTCCCTTTTCACGGCTCGGATGTTGGCTTTCAGTGTGGGCATACGATGTGTCAGCTCGATCTCTTTCCCTGTGGCGTCTACCGTGCGACCCTGGTCGTCCAGAATAAGAGGAGTGGGTTTTGTCTGGTCCTTCAGCTCAACTTTCCTAAAAAGAAAACCAAGAACAAGCATTTAAGCCACCTCACAATTTATTCAAGTAAGAAAACTTGCACAATGCAACATCGCCGCATACTCACGGAGGGGCAATTCCCATGGCGTGAAGGTTGGCCAGTCCAACCACGTTTGTAGTCCCTATAAGCCCTGGCTTCAGGGCGAGCTGAGCTTGAATCCTTGCTTGAAGTTCGGCAGCTTTCCGAGCCTTCTCTATGGCATCATTCATGAAAGTGGCGGCCTGGGAAGGCTGGATCGTGTTCCCGATGGACGATCGGTCGGATTGCGAGGAGGAAACTTTAGATGACTGTAGAAGTTTAAAAAAAAAAAAAAAAATGGTAAAACGAATGAAGGCTCTTACCCCCAGCGCAACAAAGGCCGAATTCAGACTGCCCGAGTCTGAACACGTCGTGGGTCTCCTAACGTGAACTCAACAGCCTATGAAACTGTTAAGTTCGGGTTAGTCCAGACATCACATTCCGTGCTTGTGCCGTGATTCACGGATACCTGAGTTTGGCCCAGGACTGGTTTATGAAATGTCCCCTGGAGGTGACACAGAATAAGTAGTGGGTGTGCAGTTAAAAAAAAAAAAAATATGAAAATTTTGGAAAAAGGAACAATGCTATTGAGAAACTTTTTTTTGTTAATAAGGGTAGTTGCTGTATACCGTACCACAGGAGGAGGACTGACGAAGCTCAGCTGTTTTTTCCTCTCCTCTATCTGGCGGGTGGCAGCTTCCATCATCTGTTTAATCTGGAAAAACAGAATTTGCATATTATTTTACATCCCAGAAAAGCATTTGCCAGACAGATCCATCTACGAGCCATCAGCACTGTCACAAAGGGAGGCAGATGAAGGGCAACACAGCCTTGTGGCATACGGATTGTCTCAAGTTCTGTCTAGTCTCCATGTAAACTTATTAGATACGTCGTCCCCGTACCAATATCAAAGTATGACGAGTATCCTCTGCCTAGAGGTCAGTGGAATCACATGATGAATTTAAAAAAAAAAACCTACCTGCAGCTTGGTCAGCATGCCGGGGCTCTCAGTAGGGGGACCGGGGATCACCTCTGGCTCTTCAACTTCTTCAAAGCGAGGGACACGCTTTTTCTTCGAGTTAGAAGAATCTTTTGCAAGATCTGGATCATCCCCGAACACTTCCTAATGGGGGAGAAAAAAAAAAAGTTGTAGTCAGGATGGTTGTTACGGGTCAAGCTCAGCGTTCACCAGGGAGGATGCTCACCTTAATTTCCCGTTTCCTGCTTTTGTCGCTGCTTGATCTGGAGTGTCGGGAACCTCGATTTTCCCTGATGGCATCGTAAAGCTTGTCAACAAATCGAAATGTGGAGTCATCTAGGAATGGCTTCAGGTGATCTAAAGGAACGTGGCATCAAAGGAAACCCCTTTAAAACACCCCCACACCTATTTGTTATCTTATACAACAGTCAGGATCAGGACCCCCTTACCAGCAGCCTTTTTCTTGTCCATGCCCTTTCCCACGCAGTTCAGGGCAGCGGTGACCACAGTGGGCTCGGAGAAGCCCAACACTCCCTTCACGGTTTTCTCTATCCATGGCTTTAGGTCATCAAGTTCCCGCCTTGAGAGAGACATTGTTACCTGGCGTGGATGCTCTTATCCCACAGCTGGAACAGACAGAAGGTGTCCATATTAATTATCATGTGTGTAGTTCTGAAGTGAAGCACGTAAAGGCGTCTTCCAATTTCAGAGATTAATGATTACCAACTCTGCTTCCTGCATACTCCAGCCAAAATCTGCAGCAAGCAGAATGGGAGCCGGTCGCTGCTGATTAACAATTTAAATGCCGTTGTCAGAGAATTACTGCAGCATTTAAGTGAAGTCATTGCTGGTGCAACCGGGGAAGCTGCTGGTAGGCCACCGTAACCTGCTGGCAGGCCACCGTAACCGCCATCTTGTCCATTCTTCCTGGGCTTCATAGAAAAAAAACTTGATTTCCTTGTCTAATGCAATACTGTAAGAATTGCAGTAAATAGTGTAAGTGATCTAACAATTGCAAACCCCCTAAAAAAGGTAGGAAAAAAATATCTACACGGTATATATGAAATTCTAATCCACTACCTCCATTAAAAAAAAAAAAGTAAAACATATTTGGAAAAAGTCCGATCAAGACCGTAAACTGTTAAAACTGTACTTTACATTCTGAGGGGAAAAAAATTGAAAATCCAGAATGTATTCCCTTTTATTTATTTATTTTACATACCCAATTATATCTTAATTTATGAATTACTGCACCTTGTGCTAATTAATATGGTTGATTACTGAGTGTACCCCATTATTTGAGTATACTTATAAACATTCATGACTTAACACTATTGAACTACAATAGTAAATTTAGAGAGAAGGTGCAATTATACTTGTTACCTACAGTCATGATTTAATCACATCCCTGTATACTATTCGCAGACTCTTTCGGAAATGTATTTATGCTTGATATTAATTGACAACTTTCTGTACAAACAGTGGAGAGAATAAGTATTTCTTTCTCGCTTCATTGGGGACCAGATAACCGTGGGTGTATGCTGCTGTTGCTAGGAGGCTGACACTATGCAAAAAAGGAAGATAGCTCCTCCTCCGCAGTATACACCCACCGACAGGCACAAAGTACCTCAGTTTAAAGGGAACCTGTCACCCCGTTTTTTGAAGATGAGCTAAAAATAGCGTTAAATAGGGGCAGAGCTGGGCATTACATTAGTGTCTTTTGTGTGCCTTTATTACCCACCTATGCTGCCGAAATACCTTTGTAAAGTCGCTGTTTTCTGCTGTCACTCACGCTGGTCTGGTCCTATGGGCGTGGTGACAGCGCTGTTTGTCCCCCAGAATCCTGCTCATCATTACGTTGGTGGCGTAGTGGTGTGCGCATGTCCAAAAGGCTAATCCACTGCCCAGGTGATGAAAAACAGCGCGATCTGCGCTATTCAGCCGTTTACCGGTGGGCGCGGCCATCTTTCCTGTGTCCGCGCGTGCGCAGATGGAGCGTTCTGCTGCCCGGGGCTTCAGGAAAATGGCCGCGGGATTCCGCGCGTGCGCAGATGGAGATCGCGGCGGCCATTTTCCTGAAGCCCCGGGCAGCAGAGCGCTCCATCTGCGGACGTGCGGCCACAGAAAGATGGCCGCGCCCACCGGTAAACGGCTGAATAGCGCAGATCGCGCTCTTTTTCATCTCCTGGGCAGTGGATATTCTCTGTTGGACATGCGCACACCACTACGCCACCAACGGAATGATGAGCCTGATCTGGGGGAGAAACAGCGCTGTCACCACGCCCATAGGACCAGACCAGCGTGAGTGACAGCAGAAAACGGCGACTTTACAAAGGTATTTCGGCAGCATAGGTGGGTAATAAAGGCACACAGACACTAATGTAACGCCCAGCTCTGCCCCTATTTAACGCCATTTTTAGCTCATCTTCAAAAAACAGGGTGACAGGTTCCCTTTAAGCTTAGTGTCTGTAGGAGGCGGACCTGGATCTGATCCCAGATCCGTCTTTTCCTTTTCAGGTCACCTCTTGTGTTTTATTAATCTTTTCCCTTTGTTTTTCAAGTTCTTCAGCTTCAGGGTAAGAGGGTGTAATGTCTCCCCCTGTTTTCCCACACTTATGCGACCGAGAGAGCAGTGTGGTGTCACCCACATCGCCTACTCTCAGACCCGCAGGCAGGACTTTATCCCCTGTCACCTTTACTGGTGTTTCAGGGTGATTACTGGTGGCCGGTCCTTGCCTTTTCCCCTCCTCACCCCTCTCCTCGGAGAGGGCTGAGAGGAAGACGGTGGTCACCAGCGGCGACCTCCCCGCTTCTTGTAAGGGGTTGACGCTGTCTTCTCCACCGTCCGGAGACGACGCGGGAAGGAGGATCCTGGTTTCCAGTGACCCTCACCCACCCTGAGGGCTCCTGATGTGATCCTCCTCAGTGAAGAGGGATTCAGGACTCACCTTTTAGGCTATGTGCATACATTCAGGATTTCTTGCAGAAAATTCCTGAGAAAAACCTGAAATTTTCTGCAAGAAATCTGCATGCGTTTTTGCCGCGTTTTTTGTGCGTTTTTTTCCGGACATTTCCCAATGCATTTTATAATGGGAAATCCGCAAAAAACACGCAAAATTAATAAACATGCTGCGTTTTTTTACTGAGATGCATTTTTTTCGCGAAAAAAAACGCATCATGTGCACAAAAATTGCGGAATTCATTCTAAATGATGGGATGCATATTGTATGCTGTTTTTTTGCGGTTTTATAGCGTTTTTATTGCGAAAAACTTGAAAAAAAGCGAAAAATCAGCAACGTGTGCACACAGCCTTACAGGTATTTCCCTTTCTCTATCCCCGGCAGCTACCCGCCTGCCTCACCGTTTACCCGTGAAGAACTGCGCACAGAATATGGCATCTCTGAAAGACAGCGGCCATCTTTTTCTTCATGCTTGTGCTTCGTTAACGCCCCCGCATTAAGCGCGTGTAATTATTGCGCGCTTTTTTCCCTATCAAGTGGCCTCCTCTTCCTGTCCGATGCACTACTCCAGCGGCACAGCCAATAGGAGGGCCCCTAATCCCCGATACCGTCATACGTGGCCAATTTTCATCCCGGACTAGGACCTTAATTAACGCCATTTTCCGGTCCTGCCATTGCAGATGCCGAGGCATCGCATAATTGCATGTCCTCTGTTAATTTAGCGCCCCGCTTTGGGCCTTCTACAGGACTGTAGCTAGCCACGCGCGCTTACCGGGCCCCGGCTAATAAGGAATCACCATCCGCTTAGCCACGCCCTCTTGCTGGACACTCGGCTAATCAGGGCCCGCCGTACGCTGAGGCCCCATCTCCTGGCCTAATAAGAGTGTGTTTTCTCTATCCCTCTCTCCCGAGACGCCTCCCACAGGGGGGGACATAGTGTATCTCTGCCTGCAAAGTGTTTGAAGATTCGAAAGCCTATGAAGAATCATGCAGTCACTATCGTCTCAAGGGCACAACAGGCGTCCATCACTAACCTGCACTGCAACTGGGGGACACTAAAGCCTGAGCAGTGACAGCGCCGACTGTTATCAGGTAGGACCAGCCCAGACTGGTTATTTTCTCTCTTCATAAGGGCTTAGCTCTCCCCAGCTGTAGCCCTAGTCTATCACTTATGTCCAATCCCAGGGAGGCCCATTCCTGTCCCTATAATCCTGACGCCTGTGCCATCTGTAAAAGAAAAGTGGCATTCAGAGAAACCCTCTAACGCCCACAATGAGAGCACTCCACTCCCTCTGGAGTGGGCTGTTGCCATATTACAGTCGGTCTCAGATCTGACTGAAGTCTCACAGTCCCTGGTCCAGGTCCTGGAGCGACCTCCACGTTTGTTTTCTGCCACCAGTGCTCCGAACACCTCTCACGGTGATTCGCACGCACCTGACCTTGACCTTCACAGGGACGAATCGGGTACAAAGCAAAGGAAGCTGCGGGTTCCTCTTCTTTCTCCTGGATGCATTCCTCATCCCATGCCCCCTCCTTGGAGGCGATTTTTGGGGTCGGATATGGATTCCCAGTTCGAGCGAGTCAGATACGGACCAGACCTGAAAGATGCACGATATGCTCAATAGCCTCATCTTGGCAGATTACCAAAATTCTGAACCTAAGGAAGCATGAGGCACCTGCTCAGGAGCACTCCGTTGCTTTCTAAGGGGTAAAATGTCCGTCCCGGAGTTTTCCCTAATCTCAGTAAAGTTATCATGGTTATTTCTAAACACTGGGAACACCCTGAAAAGCGCTTCCCAGGTAGGAAGAGGCTACACATCCTCTACTCCTTTAGCCCAGACCTTCTTGATAAATGGGCAGAATCCCTAATGTGGATCCGCTGGCTAAGTCAGCCTTTGAAGCAGCTGGCGCCTCTCTCTGTCCCATATTTGCCTACACCTGGGTATCAAAATTCATGTCTGCCGGGGCAAGAATGATTACTGAGGGTATTCTAGCGTCAGCTTCTCCAGATGGGATGCCAGATCTGGTATATCAGATTGCCCATGCCGGCAAATATCTCTTGACCTCTCCCTTTTGGTGCGGCTGATTGTTCCGCCAAGGCTACCAGCAAAATTTTTGCTATACACTTCAAGGCTCTAAACTTTTTGGATCCAAGCTAGATCAAATAATTTTGGATGCCAACGGTGGGGAAAGCACCCCGCTTTCCCAGTCCAAGTCTAAATGTCCTTTTAGTAGGAAAAGGTTTCAATCTCAAGAGAGACAGCGAGTTACGGCTACAAAACCGACTTTTCTTCTGCCCCAGGTAGAAGTTTCCTTCTGTTTCGCCGGTCAAGACATACGTCGCAGGCTACAGGAGATCTTCAGGCCGTCCTTTCCCTACCACGCACAGGAGGGATCGTACCCGCCCCAGAAACATACGTTTTTCGGGGTTCTGCTCTATTCTGTTCATAGTCACGAATGAAGATGGACCACTCCCAACGTTTTTGGACCTCGAGCGGTTTACCTGTCACATCCGGTTCTGTCTTTTCAGGACCGAGTCCCTACGTTCGGTTACCACTTCCATGGACTCAGGAGAATTCTTCACATTCCTGTTTGTGTTTAGCATCAGAGGTTCCTATGGAGTGCGATCCAGGAGGGTCTTTACTAGTTCACGGCCCTTCCTTTCGACCTGGCCTCTGCTCCCAGACTAGTCACGTCATGGCAGCGGTCATGGACATCCTTCTCTCCAGGGGGTTTTTCATATTTCCCTACTTGGACGATTTTCTGATCAAGGAGCCGTCCCGCTGAGACTGCAACCAAAGTCTTCAGTTTACTCTGGATACTCTGGTCCATCTCGGCTACATTATAACAGAGAGAAGTTCTCCCTCACCTTTGCTCAGCATCTGTTTTTCTAGGTATAAGGTTCGACACGACACAAGCCCATGTTTTCTTTCCAACGGAGAGGTTTTTCATCCCTTTGCCTGGGGATCCGTACTCTAAAGCGTCCAGCTCCTCACTTCCTACGGTCCTGCATGAGAGTTCTAGGGGAAAGGGATTGTCTCCATGGAAGCTGTTCCTTTTGCCCAGTTCCATGCCCATCCTCTTCAGCTGGCTATCTGGTCGTCTCCATGGATGATCCCGTGCTTCTACCTCTCAAGGTGAGGCAGTCCCTCACTTGGTGACGCTGTCGGCATCAGTCCTATGAAGGAAGTCCTTCCTTCCTCTCTGGTGGCAGGTCATCACCACCTACGCCAGTCTCCTCATTTGGGGAGCTGCTTTTTTCTTCGTCACAGTGCAAAGCCACTGGAATGCCTAAGAGGCCTCTCTCCCTGTCAATCTCCTGGAGATCAGGGCAATATTTTCTTTGCTCTTCGCCACTGGCATTTTCTCTTTCCAAGCCAGCCGGTCTGCATACAGTTAGTTGGACAACGCCACAGCCGAGGCTTGCATAAACAAGTTATGATAGATGTAACAAGGATTCTGCAATGGGCAGAACATCACATTTCCGCCATGTCAGCCGTGCACATTCTGAGGGTAGAAAGTCGGGCAGCCGATTTTCTGAGCCATCAGGGTCTCGCTTCGGGCAGGAGATTGCTCAGCTCCGCCGTCTTCATCCAGAGAAATGGGGCTCCTCGGACGTCATCCTCATGGCGTCTCGGATAAACCATAAAGTTCCTTGGTTCGTAGCCAGGTCCCGGGATCTGCTAGCCACCTCTTGAGATGTTCTAGTAATATCGTGGTCACAATTCCAACTGACTTATCTTTTTCCGTCTCTCCCCTTGTCCGAGTGTCGTGAAAGGGATAAAGGAAGAAGGGATCCCTATAATCCTGATAGCTCCGGACTGACCAAGAAGGGCCCGGTGAACATGTTCATGACGCCTCTTGGAAGCTTCCAGGCCGTCCAGATTCTCTCTCTCAAGGTTCTGTCTTCCACGAGTTTATAGTCTCGAAGTTTAAGACCGTTGAGACCATAGTCCCGAGGGAGGCTGCTTTTATCCCATCTGGTCATTCAGAACATTATTGGGGCTGGGAAACCAGCTACTACAAATACTGATAGGCCTTCTTCCGGTGGAGTGTGGACAAGGGTTTGGTCCCTATGTCTTTATTTCTTTTCTTTCGATTCTTGGTTTTCTACAAGCGAGTCTTGAATTGGCTCTATCGTTTCTGTCAATTCTTTTCCAACGAAGTCTGGCTTCTCGTTCCCAAGAAAGGAGCTTTCTTCAAGGAGTCGCCCACCTGGTACCTCCTTATCTTCCTATAGATCCATGGGTTTTTAACCTGGTCTTTGGCATGCTGTTGAGCCCATTCAAGACATCACGTTTTTTCTTCTCTCTTGGACAGTGGGCATCTTATTTAAAATTACGTCCATCAGGAGGGTTTCTGAGTTAGCAGCATTGTCCTGCCGTTCCCCGCTCCTGATTCTATATCAGGACAAAGTAGTTCTCAGGCCTGTTCCTTACTTTCTACCCAAGGTGGTCTTGTCATTGCTCATTAATCAAGACATTGTCCTTCCGTGTCTCTCCGGTCCATCTCCTGGAGAAGTCCCTCTACAAGCTGGATCCCGTCACAGCTATCCAAGTCCACCTTTCAAGGACTGCTCCCTTTCGTCAATCTGATGCCCTGTTCATCATCTCTGAGGGTTTTCTTAATGGGCTCCTAGCTTCTAAGTTCACTATTGCTGTGGAGGCATTCCGCGTTCAGGACAAACAGCCTCTTCCGGAGGTTAAGGCTCTTCCGGGAGTGAAGGCTCACTCCGCTCGGCGGTG
Source organism: Ranitomeya variabilis (assembly GCF_051348905.1). Lineage (NCBI taxonomy): Eukaryota > Metazoa > Chordata > Amphibia > Anura > Dendrobatidae > Ranitomeya > Ranitomeya variabilis. The sequence continues at coordinate 585,908,265 of NC_135232.1, forward strand.
GGGGCCTCCTGGGCTGTTCGTTACCAGGATTTGGCTTTCCAGATTGTAAGGCCGCAACCTGGTCATCTTTGCACTCCTCTGCGAGTTTTTACGGGGTTCATGCCCATGCCTCGTCTGATGCAGGTCTGGGAAGGAAGGTGCTGCAGGAGGCGGTTTTGCACAGGCTGACCTGAGTCCATTTATTCCTTGAATCTTCCCGTTTCCCATCCTAGGGACTGCTTTGGGACGTCCCATGGTTACCTGTGTCCCCCAATGAAGCGATAAAGAGGGATTTTTGGTACTCGCAGTAAAATCTCTTTCTTGGAGCCTTCATTGGGGGACCCAGCACCCTCCCTAACTGTTACATAGTTATTAACCCCTTCACCCCCAATTTTTACAATTCTGACCACTGTCCCTTTATGAGGTTATAACTCTGGAACGCTTCAACGGATCCTGGTGATTCTGACAGTGTTTTCTCGTGACATATTGTACTTCATGATAGTGGTAAAAATTCTGTGATAGTACCTGCGTTTATTTGTGAAAAAAAACGGAAATTTGGCGAAAATTTTGAAAATTTCGCAATTTTCCAACTTTGAATTTTTATGCAATTAAATCACAGAGATATGTCACACAAAATACTTAATAAGTAACATTTCCCACATGTCTACTTTACATCAGCACAATTTTGGAACCAAAATTTTTTTTTGTTAGGGAGTTATAAGGGTTAAAAGTTGACCAGCAATTTCTCATTTTTACAACACCATTTTTTTTAGGGACCACATCTCATTTGAAGTCATTTTGAGGGGTCTATATGATAGAAAATACCCAAGTGTGACACCATTCTAAAAACTGCACCCCTCAAGGTGCTCAAAACCATATTCAAGAAGTTTATTAACCCTTCTGGTGCTTCACAGGAATTTTTGGAATGTTTAAATAAAAATGAACATTTAACTTTTTTTCACAAAAAATTTACTTCAGCTCCAATTTGTTTTATTTTACCAAGGGTAACAGGAGAAAATGGACCCCAAAAGTTGTTGTACAATTTGTCCTGAGTACGCCGATACCCCATATGTGGGGGTAAACCACTGTTTGGGCGCATGACAGAGCTCGGAAGCGAAGGAGCGCCATTTGACTTTTCAATGCAAAATTGACTGGAATTGAGATGGGACGCCATGTTGCGTTTGGGGAGCCCCTGATGTGCCTAAACATTGAAACCCCCCACAAGTGACACCATTTTGGAAAGTAGACCCCCTAAGGAACTTATCTAGAGGTGTGGTGAGCACTTTGACCCACCAAGTGCTTCACAGAAGTTTATAATGCAGAACCGTAAAAATAAAAAAATCATATTTTTTCACAAAAATTATCTTTTCACCCCCAATTTTTTATTTTCCCAAGGGTAAGAAGAAATTGGACCCCAAAAGTTGTTGTACAATTTGTCCTGAGTACGCTGATACCCCATATGTGGGGGTAAACCACTGTTTGGGCGCATGGGAGACCTCGGAAGGGAAGGAGCGCCGTTTGACTTTTCAATGCAAAATTGACAGGAATTGAGATGGGACGCCATGTTGCGTTTGGAGAGCCACTGATGTGCCTAAACATTGAAACCCCCCACAAGTTACACCATTTTGGAAAGTAGACCCCCTAAGGAACTTATCTATATGTGTTTTGAGCGCTTTGACCCACCAAGGGCTTCACAGAAGTTTATAATGCAGAGCCGTAAAAATAAAACAAAAATTTTTTCCCACAAAAATTAATTTTTTAGCCCCCAGTTTTGTATTTTCCCGAGGGTAACAGGAGAAATTGGACCCCAAAAGTTGTTGTCCAATTTGTCCTGAGTGCGCTGATACCCCATATGTGGGGGGGAACCACCGTTTGGACGCATGGAAGGGCTCGGAAGGGAAGGAGCGCCATTTGGAATGCAGACTTAGATGGATTGGTCTGCAGGCGTCACATTGCGTTTGCAGAGCCCCTAATGTACCTAAACAGTAGAAGCCCCGCACAAGTGACCCCATTTTGGAAACTAGACCCCCCAAGGAACTTATCTAGATGTGTTGTAAGAACTTTGAACCCCCAAGTGTTTCACTACAGTTTATAACGCAGAGCCGTGAAAATAAAAAATCTTTTTTTTTTCCCCCACAAAAATTATTTTTTAGCCCCGTTTTGTATTTTCCCAGGGGTAACAGGAGAAATTGGACCCCAAAGGTTGTTGTCCTATTTGTCCTGAGTACGCTGATACCCCATATGTTGGGGTAAACCCCTGTTTGGGCACTCGGGAGAGCTCGGAAGGGAAGGAGCACTGTTTTACTTTTTCAACGCAGAATTGGCTGGAATTGAGATCGGACGCCATGTCGCGTTTGGAGAGCCCCTGATGTGCCGAAACAGTGGAAAACCCTCAATTATAACTGAAACCCTAATCCAAACACACCCCTAACCCTAATCCCAACAGTAACCCTAACCACACCTCTAACCTTGACACACCCCTAACCCTAATCCCAACCCTATTCCCAACCGTAAATGTAATCTAAACCCTAACCATAACTTTAGCCCCAACCCTAACCCTAACTTTAGCCCCAACCCTAACTGTAGCCTTAACCCTAGCCCCAACCCTTGCCCTAACCCTAGCCCTAATGGGAAAATGGAAATAAATACATTTTTTTTATTTTTCCCTAACTAAGGGGGTGATGAAGGGGGGTTTGATTTACTTTTATAGCGAGTTTTTTAGCGGATTTTTATGATTGGCAGCCGTCACACACTGAAAGACGCTTTTTATTGCAAAAAATATTTTTTGCGTTACCACATTTTGAGAGCTATACATTTTCCATATTTTGGTCCACAGAGTCATGTGAGGTCTTGTTTTTTGCGGGATGAGTTGACGTTTTTATTGGTAACATTTTTGGGCACGTCACATTTTTTGATCGCTTTTTATTCCGATTTTTGTGAGGCAGAATGACCAAAAACCAGCTATTCATGAATTTCTTTTGGGGGAGGCGTTTATATCGTTCCGTGTTTGGTAAAATTGATAAAGCAGTTTTATTCTTCGGGTCAGTACGATTACAGCGATACCTCATTTATATTATTTTTTATGTTTTGGCGCTTTTATACGATAAAAACTATTTTATGGAAAAAATAATTATTTTTGCATCGCTTTATTCTCAGGACTATAACTTTTTTATTTTTTTGCTGATCATGCTGTATGGTGGCTCGTTATTTGCGGGACAAGATGACGCTTTCAGCGGTACCATGGTTATTTATATCTGTCTTTTTGATCGCGTGTTATTCCACTTTTTGTTCGGCGGTATGATAATAAAGCGTTGTTTTTTGCCTCGTTTTTTTTTTTTTTTCCTTACGGTGTTTACTGAAGGGGTTAACTAGTGGGCCAGTTTTATAGGTCGGGTCGTTACGGACGCGGCGATACTAAATATGTGTACTTTTATTGTTTTTTTTTATTATTTAGATAAAGAAATGTATTTATGGGAATAATATATATATTTTTTTTCATTATTTTGGAATTTTTTTTTTTTTATTTTTTATTTTTTTTTTACACATTTGGAAATTTTTTTTTTTACTTTTTTACTTTGCCCCAGGGGGGGACAATACAGATCGGTGATCTGCCAGTTTGCATAGCACTCTGACAGATCACCGATCTGAGAGAAGTGCAGGCTGCTTCACAGTGCCTGCTCTGAGCAGGCTTCTGTGAAGCCACCTCCCTCCCTGCAGGACCCGGATCCGTGGCCATCTTGGATCCGGGTCTGGAGCAGGCAGGGAGGGAGGTAAGACCCTCGCAGCAACGCGATCACATCGCGTTGCTGCGGGGGGCTCAGGGAAGCCCGCAGGGAGCCCCCTCCCTGCGCGATGCTTCCCTGCACCGCCGGCACATCGCGATCATGTTTGATCGCGGTGTGCCGGGGGTTAATGTGCCGGGAGCGGTCCGTGACCGCTCCTGGCACATAGTGCCGGATGTCAGCTGCGATAGTCAGCTGACACCCGGCCGCGATCGGCCGCGCTCCCCCCGTGAGCGCGGCCGATCGCGTATGACGTACTATTCCGTCCTTGGGAAGTAGGGCCCACCCCACATGGACGGAATAGTACGTCTAATGACAGAAAGGGGTTAAGGTTGAAGGAAGACTTTAAGTCCATCTAGTTCAACCCATAGCCTAACCTAACATGCTCTAACATGTTGATCCAGGGGAAGGCAAAAAAAAACCCATGTGGTAAGAGTAAGCTCCACCATGGGGAAAAAAATTCCTTCCCAACCCCACATACGGCAATCAGACTAGTTCCCTGGATGAACGCCTTATCAAGGAATCTAATATATATACCCTGTAACATTATACTTTTCCAGAAAGGTATCCAGTCCCCTCTTAAATTTAAGTAATGAATCACTCATTACAACATCATACGGCAGAGAGTTCCATAGTCTCACTGCTCTTACAGTAAAGAATCCGCGTATGTTCTTATGCTTAAACCTTTTTTCCTCCAGACATAGAGGATGCCCCCTTGTCCCTGTCTCAGGTCTATGATTAAAAAGATCATCAGAAAGGTCTTTGTACTGTCCCCTCATATATTTATACATTAACATAAGATCACCCCTTAGCCTTCGTTTTTCCAAACTAAATAGCCCCAAGTGTAATAACCTATCTTGGTATGGCAGACCCCCCAGTCCTCCAATAACCTTGGTCGCTCTTCTCTGCACCCGCTCCAGTTCAGCTATGTCTTTCTTATACACCGGAGACCAGAACTGTGCACAGTATTCTAAGTGTGGTCGCACTAGTGACTTGTATAGAGGTAAAATTATGTTCTCCTCATGAGCATCTATGCCTCTTTTAATGCATCCCATTATTTTATTTGCCTTTGTAGCAGCTGCCTGACACTGGCCACTGAATATGAGTTTGTCATCCACCCAGGTCTTTTTCATTGACAGTTTTGCCCAGAGTTTTAGAATCAAGCACATAGTTATACATCTTATTACTTCTACCCAAGTGCATGACCTTACATTTATCCCCATTAAAGCTCATTTGCCATTTATCAGCCCAAGCTTCTAGTTTACATAAATCATCCTGTAATATAAAATTGTCCTCCTCTGTATTGATTACCCTGCAGAGTTTAGTGTCATCTGCAAATATTGAAATTCTACTCTGAATGCCCCCTACAAGGTCATTAATAAATATGTTAAAAAGAAGAGGGCCCAATACTGACCCCTGTGGTACCCCACTACTAACCGCGACCCAGTCTGAGTGTGTTCCATTAATAACCACCCTTTGTTTCCTATCCCTGAGCCAGCTCTCAACCCACTTGCACATATTTTCCCCTATCCCCATTATTCTCATTTTATGTATCAACCTTTTATGTGGCACCGTATCAAAAGCTTTTGAAAAGTCCATATACACTACATCTACTGGGTTCCAATCCAGTGACATAATAGATCCTTGCTGTAGTACAAATGTGGGGGTACAGAGCCCATGCAACGCGTTTCGATCGCTCATCACGATCACGATCGAAACGCGTTGCATGGGCTCTGTACCCCCACATTTGTACTACAGCAAGGATCTATTATGTCACTGGATTTTAACCATTAATAAAGAATCTCTTTTATTGGAGCTGGAGCACCTTCTGTTTCTACTTTGTAATTATCCCTCGTCTGGATCCGAGACGAAGCTCCGTGCGCCTGCAAGGATCGGTGAGCTGGCCATGGCTTTTTAGCCATCATCTTATTTTGTTTTTGTATCTACTGGGTTCCCTTGGTCCAGTCCGGAACTTACCTCTTCATAGAAGCTGATCAAATTAGTCTGACATGAACGGTCCATAGTAAACCCGTGCTGATACTGGGTCATGAGGTTATTCCTCTTCAGATACTCCAGTATAGCATCCCTTAGAATGCCCTCCAGGATTTTACCCATAGTAGAGGTTAAGCTTACTGGCCTATAATTTCCGAGTTCAGTTTTTGTCCCCTTTTTGAATATTGGCACCACATTTCCTATACGCCAGTCCTGATGCACAGACCCTATTATGGACTCTTTAAAGATTACAAATAATGGTCTATCAATGACTGTACTTAATTCCTGCAGTACTCGGGGGATGGGCCCGGAGATTTGTCAATTTTTGTGATTTTTAGACGCCGCCGTACTTCCTGCTGGGTTAAGCAGGCAACATTTAATTGGGAATTTTTATCACTAGTCATTTTGTCTGCCATGGGATTTTCTTTTGTAAATACTGATGAAAAAAAGTCATTTAGCATATTGGCTTTTTCCTCCTCCTCATCCACCATTTCACCCAGACTATTTTTAAGGGGGCCAACACTATAATTTTTTAGTTTCTTACGATTTATGTAGTTAAAGAATATTTTGGGGTTATTTTTGCTCTCTCTGGCAATGAGTCTCTCTGTCTCAATCTTTGCTGCCTTGATTTGGTCTATCTGCCTTTGTCGTTGGATTCGTACATATGTTGTACCATTATTTGGTCTATGTGCCTTCGTCGTTGGATTGGTACATATGTTGAGTTTTTTGGTTGCTTCTCTTACTGCTCTAACACTACCTAAGGTACTTTGTGCCTGTCGGTGGGTGTATACTGCGGAGGAGGAGCTATTTTCCTTTTTTTCATAGTGTCCGCCTCCTAGCAACAGCATCATACACCCATGGTTACCTCTGTCCCCCAATGAAGGCTCCAAGAAAGATTTTACGGTGAGTACCAAAAATCCCTCATTGATACACTGCCTATTTTGCAAGTTTTCCCACCTACAAAGAATGGAGAGGTCTGTAATTTTTATCATAGGTACACTTCACCTGTGAGAGACAGAATCTAAACATAAAAGCCAGTAAATCACATTGTATGATTTTTACATAATTAATTTGCATTTTATTGTATGAAATAAGTATTTGATCACCGACCAACCAGCAAGAATTCTGGCTCACACAGACCTGTTAGTTTTTCTGTAAGATGACTCCTACTCTGCACTCATTACCTGTATTAATTGCACCTGTTTGACCTCATTACCTGTATAAAAGACACCTGTTCACACACTCAATCACACTCTAACCTCTCCACAACGGCCAAAACCAAAGAGCTGTCTAAGGACACCGGGGACAAAACTGTAGACCTGCACAAGGCTGAGACGGGCTACAGGACAATAGGCAAGCAGCTTGGTGAGAACACAACAATTGTTGCCACACTTATTAGAAAATGGAAGAACACAAGATGACTGTCAATCTTCCTCAGTCTGGGGCTCCATGCAAGATTTCACTTTCATGGGGTAAGGATGATTCTGAGAAAGGTCAAGAATCAGCCCAGGACTACACAAGAGGACCTGGTCAGTGACCTGAAGAGAGCTGGGACCACAGTCTCAAACATTATCGTTAGTAAAAACACTACAGTCATGGATTAAAATCCTGCAGGCACACAAGCTCCCCCTGCTCTGGCTAGCACATGTCCAGGTCCGATTGCCATTCACCCATGACTATCTGGATGATCCAGAGGAGGCATGGGAGAAGGTCATGTCATCAGACGAGACCAAAATAGAGCTTTTTCAGATTGTAAGCTGGGCATCAGTGTTTCAGGCAATCATTCTTTCTAGATTTATTTAGAAGAAAAAAAAAAAAGAAAAGAAGTTTACACCAAGCACTCACACATCCCAGAATAAAATTTGGTTCACATACAAACACCACATACGTAAAAAAAATGTCCCGCTTGTCCCAATCACAGTGTTTAGTGGAGGAGGCATACACTTTCTTTGCCTCTGACAGCGAACGATAGGTTCCCGCCTTCGTTTATTTTTCATCCTCCTCTTCCTCCAGTGATATCAAACCAACACGCAGATGTCCCAGAACAGAAAATGAACCAGCATCCACCATTACGGATCCCGTATAGACCTCACCCTTAAAGACTATAAGCAAACAATTTCTGATTTTGTGGCGCAATCAGGAATCAAATTTGTTATCATTGGCCTCACAGAAGTAAACTTTTTCAAAGTCTTTTTGTCTAAGGATTTTGCAAGCCTCATGGTGTCCTAGTTAAATTTGTACCCCAGCAATTTTTGCCACAAAACAGCCAGTCATCATTTTCTAACAGGACTCCAGTAGACAGTAGAAATGATGACATTTTGGGGACTTGTCCTTCACGTGAGACTAATGAAGTCAGAACTTCGGCAACATTGGAGTGTTGATGTTTTATATAACACTCCACTGTTCCGCATTGCCATGACCTGGACACACTTCGAGGCCATCCACAAATGTCCTCCCCGAGATGACACCAACTTTGTCCATTTTTTCAAAGTTAGTCCGGTTATTGAGCACATCATCAACAGATTTGCTGAGGTGTACATGCCCCAAAGGGACAACTGCAAGAATGAGTCCCTAATATATTTCAAGAAGAGGCTGAAATTCCAGCAATACCCAGTAAGAAGGCCAGGTACAGAATTACCTCCACAAACTGTGCAGGATACACCCAAAAGTTTAGGGTTTATTAAGGGAATGCCACCCGGATTGAACCCCCTGAATGCCCCCGTCCTGGGAGTGAGTGGGAAAATTGTGTGGGATTTAGTGCACCCACTGCTGATCAAGGTTATCACCTCACTGTAGATAACTTTTATACCAACATCCCTCTGTTCAAGTCCCTCTGAGCAAGCTACCACAGCCTTCGGTACTGTCCACAAAAAACAAAGAGGCCTTCCGAAAACACTAATTGGGCAGCTGCTCAGGAACAGTGAGAGCAGAGCCCAATGTAGCGTCGATATGCTGGTGGTCAAGTACAAGCAGGGTCGGCTTTAGGGGCAGGCAGACCAGGCAGCGGCCTAGGGCCCCTGCTCCTCCAGTGGCCCCCAGCCAGTGGCATGCCGCTAATAGCGGCACACCACGCAGCCGCTATAGGGTCCATAAGAGGGATCCGGCGACGCACGCCCCATCGCACATTCAACTTATAGGCATCATAGATGTTGATACAGTTGAAGGCACTGATGGAGGAGAGTGCGCCAGCTGACGCTCCCTCTTCATAACTCCAGCTCTGCTTGTGACTCAGCGGGCGCATGATCATGTCGCATCATTGTGCAGCACGCTGTGCCAGCTGTGGAGCTGGTGAGAGTGGAGCAGAGCCTGCAGCAGCACAGTGAATAGGCGGAGACGTGAGTACTGTGTGGGCTGCACTACACTGTGTGTGTGTGTATGGGCTGCATTATAGTGTGTCTCTGCATTATACTATGTATGTGGGGGGCTGCATTATACTGTGTGTCCTGGGAGGGGCTGCACTATACTGCGTGTGGGGGAACAGCATTATACTGCGTGTGGGGGGACAGCATTATACTGCGTGTGGGGGGACAGCATTATACTGCGTGTGGGGGGACAGCATTATACTGCGTGTGGGGGGACAGCATTATACTGCGTGTGGGGGGGACAGCATTATACTGCGTGTGGGGGGACAGCATTATTCTGTATTGCGGAATATCTGCCCCATCATCCTTCGTCAGCTGGTGTAAAGAAACTCTGGAGCAAGCTTCAAACGATTTCAATATTGTCGATCATGCTTGTTTAATGGCCTGAACTCAGCACATGTAAATAGAACCAAAATGTTTTTTGTGTGATGGTGCAATACAGTGGGAGAAATAAGTATTTGATCCCTTGCTGATATTGTAAGTTTGCCCACTGACAAAGACATGAACAGTCTATAATTTTAAGGGTGGGTTAATTTTAACATTGAGGGATAGAATTTTAGTTCTATTACAGGAGAACGAGGGCTTCAGTGGAATTAGGCGAGGTTGTAAGTATGGTTTAATTAAGATTATTAAAAGAGTGTCTTTTTAATTAAAGGACTTTATTCTTGGTGTGTGTGTTTTTATACAATGTGACTATGGGGTTAGTAATCTTATTGACACCTGTCTATTACTAACCTCGGGGCTTGATGTCACCTAACACAAAGGTGACAACAACCCCACAAATTTGAACCCCACTTGCCACTGCTACAGAGCAAGTGGGAAGAGCCGGGCAAAGCGCCAGAATTGGCGCATTTAATAAATGTGCCTTTTCTGGGCAGCTGAGGGCTGCTATTTTTAGGCTGGGGGGGGTCAATATCCATGGCACCTTACCAGCCTGAGAATACCAGCCCTCAGCTGTGAGCTTTAGCAAGGCTGGCTGTCAAAAATAGGGGGGACCCCACGCTGTTTATTTTTTTTAAAATGTATTTAAATAATTTTAGAAAACAGCGTGGGGACCCCTCTATTCTTGATAACCAACCTTGCTGAAGCTGACAGCTGAGGGTTACAGCCCCCAGCTTTGAGTTTTGCCTGGCTATAGAAAATACAGGGGTACTCATACCGTTTTTTCTTTATTTATTTATAGTGCAGGCGGCGGCTTATGAATACTTCCATCAGCCACTCCTGTAGTCACTGTTATTAGTAGCTGCCGCCTGCTGTCTCTTTTATTGCTTAAATATAACTCATCATTTTCCCTTGCTCGTGCCGATCGCCGGCAGAGCAGAGCAAAATGATAAAAGCCATATTCAGCACCTGGCGCTGGGGAACAGAACTTACTGTAACACTCTTCCCTGGTGCCCGTCCATGTGGTACTGATGCGGCACACAGTTGCGACACGTATTATTACAAACACGGACATCTCAGACGTGTGAAAGAGGTTATAGCGGGTTTCTACATTTGGCTGCTGTCACACACTACAAGACGCTTTTTATTGCAAAAAATAGTTTTTGCATCACCATATTTTGAGAGCTATAATTTCTCCATATTTTGGCCCAGAGTCATGTGAGGTGTTGTTTTTTTTGCGGGACGAGTTGACGTTTTTATTGGTAACATTTTTTGATTGCTTTCTATTCCAATTTTTGGGAGGTAGAATAGATGAAAGCCGGCAATTCATAATTTATTTATTTTATTTTATTTATTTTTATTTATTTATTTTTTTTTGGGGGGGGGGGGGGGGGGGTTTAGAGTCGCCATTTTGTTTGGTAAAATTGATAGGGCAGTTTTATTTTTCGGGTTAGTACGAGTACAGCGATTCCTCATTTACATCTTTTTATGTTTTTGCGCCTCTAAACAATGAAACCTATTTTATAGAAAACAGTAATTAGACTTACTGGTAATTGTATTTCCAGGAATCCATCCTGACAGCACACTGGAGGACGTCCTTCTTATCCATGATGGGACAGGAAACACGAGAGGTTAAAAGGACCCTCCCCCTACCACCCTTCAGTGTTTTTCCAAAGTAACACATCTGGATGGATGCAAACACAAGTTTTATTACAACAAAATAATCAATCATACAAATGTTACATCACATAAGTATAAAGATCAGACAATAGGGAGGGAACTAATAGTGCTGTCAGGATGGATTCCTGGAAATACAATTACCAGTAAGTCTAATTACTGTTTTCCAGGTCACCACCTGACAGCACACTGGAGAAATACCAAAGGAGAATGGTATTTAGGGTGGGACCACTGCTTGAAGTACCTTTCTACCAAAGGCCAACTGAGGCGAAACTACATCTAGTTTATAGTGTTTAGAAAAGGTACTAAGATTAGACCATGATGCCGCTCTACAGATCTGGTCTGCCGTAGCCCCCCCTTTCTCCGCCCATGATGTGGCCATGGCCCTAGATGAGTGGGCTTTAAGATTAACCGGGGAATTTAGACCTTTAGCTTTGTAGGCTAAATCAATTGTAGACTTTATCCACCGTGCGATAGTCGCTTTAGACGCTTTTTTCCCTTTATTTGAACCCCTGAACTGAACGAACAAGTTATTGTCCTGTCTCCAGGGTCTAGATAGATCAAGGTATCTGAGTACTGACTCTCTTACATCAAGGTTATGAAAAAATCTTTCTTTTTGATTTTTAGGGAATTGGCAAAAAGATGGTAAAACAATCTCCTGATTCATATTAGTATCAGAAACGACTTTAGGGAGAAAGGCCGGATCAAGCCTTAGTACTATTTTATCATCAAAGATCTGTAAATACGGGTTCTGTACCGAAAGAGCCTGTAGTTCCCCCAATCTTTTTGCCGATGTGATCGCAACTAAAAACGCGGTTTTAAGAGAGAGTTTGTTAATGTCTATGTCTCCCGTTATATCCCAGGACTGATCACACAGAAAATTCAGGACCAGATTAAGATCCCACGGCGGGACTGATTTCCTAATGAATGGCCTTAGCCTCTGGACTGCTCTAGAGAATCAACTAATCCAGGGGTGGGTAGATAACGAAAAATCAAAGAATACACTTAGGGCCGCTATCTGGACTCTTAATGTACTTGGTCTAAGGCCTTTTTGAAAACCTGACTGCAAGAAGTCAAGAATTTTTGGGATATCTGGATGGTCAGTATCAACTGTCATCTTCCCACAGAATGTTTTCCATATTTTTGTGTAGATGGCAGATGTCACCGGCTTTCTGCTGGCTTGAAGGGTAGAAATGACGTCATCTGAAAGACCTTTTGCCCTCAAGACCTTCCGTTCAGGATCCAAGCTGCCAACTGAAGCGCTCCTGGGTTCTGGTGTAGTACTGGACCTTGTAGAAGAAGATCCTTTCTCTCTGGTAACAGGAGGGGTTCTTCCACTGATAATCTTCTTAACATTGGAAACCAACTTCGTTTCGGCCAGTGAGGAGCTATGAGGATGACTTTGGCCCCGTCCTCGCAGATTTTCCTGAGTATTCTTGGAATCAAGGCCAGAGGTGGAAACGCATACAGAAGACCGTCGTTCCAGGGTTGTGACAGGGCATCGATCGCGGCTGGGCTCTCCCAGGGATTTAGGGAGTAAAAGGTTTTGACCTTTGCGTTTTGCTTTGTAGCAAATAGATCCACAGTCGGCTTCCCCCAACGATGACAAAGATCCCTGAATACTTCGGCGTTTAGTTCCCACTCTGTAGGGGATACACTTTTCCTGCTCAGGAAATCCGCCAACCGGTTCTTGGATCCCTCCAGATGTACAGCCGAGATTGACCGCACCGACTTCTCTGCCCACTTGAAGATCTGTTCCGCCAGATCTTGTAATGCCAGATGTCTTGGGCCCCCCTGATGTCGAAGGAAGGCTACGGTCGTCGTATTGTCCGAGAAGATTTTTACATGCTTGTTCTTCAGCAAATGTTGTGCCGCCGTTAAGACCTTCCAAACCGCATGCAACTCTCTGTGGTTTGATGATTTCTTGCTGTCCTTCCTTTCCCAACGACCTTGGAAATATCTTCCCAGGACATGACCTCCCCAACCTTCCTGGCTTGCGTCTGTCGTGACTGACACACTCGGGGTTTGAAGCCATGGTACTCCCAGCCGGAGATTTTTGGAGAGAGTCCACCACACCAGAGACCTCTTGATCTGAAAAGAGAGATTCAGTCTTTGATTTAAAGAATTTTGCCTTCTGTTCCAGCTCCTCAGCACTCCCTGCTGAAGCTGCCGGGAATGAAACTGGCTCCATCTCACGCAAGGGATGCAGGCCGTCATTAATCCCAGGATTATCATCCCGTCTCTGATCGTATTTCGGCCTCGGGAGAAATGATGGACCTTTTTTACTATTCCCTTTAGCCTGTCTTCCGGAAGGTAGGACATCCTTGTTTCTGAGTCGAGCATGACTCCTAGGAATTTTATTCTGGATTTCGGTATTAAATCTGACTTCTTCCAATTTATGATCCAACCGAGCCTCTCTAGAGTGGAGATGAGGAACTGACAGTTGATTCTGAGCTGGTTTACTGACTCTGCTGCTACCAAAAAGTCGTCCAGATAAGGGATTACCATCAAATCCTGATTTCTCAGATATGCGACTACTTCTACCATAAGTTTCGTAAAAACCCTGGGAGCCGACGCCAGGCCGAAGGGGAGACAACGAAATTGAAAGTGATAGATCTTCCCCTCCATGTTTACCGCGAACCTCAGGAATTTTTGATGGTTTAAGTAAATGGGAACATGGTAATATGCACTCTTTAGGTCTAGAGTGCACATCACCCTACCCCTTCCCAACAGAGGAATGGTAGACCGAATTGACTCCATTTTGAATCTTTTATATACCACCCAGTTGTTTAGGTGCTTCAGATTTATTATCGTTCTCGACTCTCCCGATGGTTTTGTTATCGCGAAGAGATTCGAGTAATGACCTCTGTACTCTTCTTGAGAGGGGACCGGAACAATTGCCGCCATTTTTAAGAGGTCCTGTATATCCGACCACATGGGGGATGACGATTTTAGATGTGTGCTGGACACTAGAAATCTTTCGGGTGGAAGGGAGGAAAATTCGATTTTGTACCCCTGGGACACCACCTGTAACACCCAAGGACTCGTTGTTATTTCCCTCCAACCTTCTAGGAATCCGGCTAGACGACCCCCTACTCTGATGGCGTCATTTTCTATGGTAGCTAGACCTCTGACCTGAGTAACTCGAGTCTTTGGTTTTGGGTCTACTGTCTCCCCCTTTCTGGTAGCTCCATCTACCTTGCTTCCCTTTACCCCTGTAATCCTGTTTCTGATTATAGCGGGGTCTCCGAAAGGGCTGGAATTTTTTAGGCTTTTCTTCGGGGAACCCCTTTTTTACATCTGAGGCTTTCTCTAAGATATCGTCGAGGACCGGTCCGAAGACCCTGCCCCCAGAGAAGGGTATGGAACATAATTTATTTTTGGAGTGCATATCACCCGACCAGCTTTTGAGCCAAATAGCTCTTCGGGCCGCATTAGAGAGAGATTGACCTCTAGCCGCAAATCTAACCGTTTCCGCGGATGCATCTGCCAAAAAAGCGGTTGCCAATTTTAACAGAGGCAGATTTTTTAGGATAGTATCTCTAGGAGTTTTGGCTATTAATTGATCCTGAAGATCATTTAGCCACAGGTCCATGGAGCGAGCTACTGATGTTGCTGCGATATTAGCTCCGATAACCGCCGAAGAACTCTCCCAGGCCCGTTTCAAAAGTCCATCTGCCTTTCTGTCCATGGGCTCTTTTAAATTGGAAGAGTCCTCAAAGGGGATTGAGGTTCTTTTAGACACTTTAGCCAATGGAATGTCTATTTTAGGAATATCGACCCATTCCTTAACTTCCTCCGGGTCAAACGGCAGGCGGAGACGGAAATCTTTAGGGATAGTCAATCTCTTCTCCGCCTCTTCCCATTCCTCCAGAATCATGGCTCTGATATGGGAATTTACTGGAAACACCTTCGCAGTCTGTGAGCGCAGGCCACCAAACATTTCATCTTGAACCGAACAAGATGGTTGTGGATCCTCTATCTGCATAGTATGCCGCACAGCCTCCAACAGTTCTCCTGTGTCTGCTGCTGAGAATAAGTATTTTCTCCCTCTCTCTGGAGGGTCTCTGCTCTCCTCTTCCTCCTCTATATCCGATACAACAGATAACGAGTCTTCCGAGGAGTAATCAACCCTCTGCCTTTTGCTCGGTCTCTCAGAAGGTGAGGCTTGAGGTAGTACCAGACCTGATACAGAAGCCTGGACCTCCTCTCTTATCATGGCTCTCATATTTGACATAAGAGAAGCCTGCTCCTCTCCTATGATTTTGCAGGTGCATGCTTCACATAGGGGTTTCTGCCAGGTATCTTTCAGCTTGGCTGCACAAATAGGACATTTCCTGCTTTTGCCCAGCTTCTTTAACGATTTTTCTGGTAATGAGGCCGCCTATAGAAAAATAACAAACTCTAGCAAATGCTCCGGGTTTTTTTTTTTTTTTTTTTTTTTTTTTAGTATCCATAATACCGGCCCTGCTCTACTTACTGGCGCTGTGGACTCCTGCCCTTCTCTAGCTGCGTCCTCCATGATGCACCGGAGAACGCTTACTGCACATACCTTATATTTCTGTTCATCTGTTCATCTGTACCGCGCTCCTGCGCTCACTACCGCTTCCTGTTTCGGAGACGCCGCCCGCCCCCCTCAGCCGCAAACCGGAAGTGACGCGCGGCCGGAAAGAGAGGATTGGTGTAGCGAGAATTTCCTTCCCCCATGCCGGCCGCATGGAGACGCCGACATCTGCAGAGGCTACCGGCAGGATCGCATACACCAGGGGGCGTGACGGAAGGATCGAGAGCCCCCGGCAGGGGGAAGCGATCCTCATACCAGGAGCAGCGCTACACTGGTAGGCAGAGGGACCCTCGGGCGGGTGTCAGCCAGCGGGTGCCTCATGGAGGGAAGGGTGAGGCAAAGCCCCCCCGATCCACATCCCCCCGCACAGAACGGTAGCTTCCTCTCGCCGTTCCTATCCATAATGGGACAGGAAAAACACTGAAGGGTGGTAGGGGGAGGGTCCTTTTAACCTCTCGTGTTTCCTGTCCCATCATGGATAAGAAGGACGTCCTCCAGTGTGCTGTCAGGTGGTGACCTGGAAAAACTAATTTTTGCATCACTTTATTCTGAGAGCTAGAGCTATAACTTTTATATTTTTTCGCTGATGACGCTGTATGGCGGCTTGTTTTTTGTGGGAGAAGAAGCCGTTTTCAATGGTACCATGTTTATTTATATCCGTCTTTTGTTCGCGTTTTCTTCCACTTTTTGTTTTCTGCAGTACGATAATAAAGCATTGTTTTTTACCTTGATTTTATGGTGTTTACTAATGGGGTTAACTAGTGGTACAGTTTTATAGGTCGGGTCGTTGCGGACGCGGCGATACCAAATATGTGCACTTTTATTGTTTATATTTTTTTTTCCATTCAAATATTTAGAGATGGAATATAGAGTTTTTAAAACATTTTTCCAATTATTTTAACTTATTTTTTTGCTTTTTTTCTACATTTTTTACTTTGTCCCACTATGGGACAATCATTTTTTGCAGGTTGATCGCCTCTATAGCATGCAGAAGAAGCAGCATCTGCATGACATAGAAGCTGTCAGCGCTGCACTGACAGAGAGGCTTGCTGATCATGCACTGCGCATGATCACCAAGTTTCCTAGCTCTGGTGACCTGGATGTCGTCATGACGACATCAGGTCATCATGGCAACGATTGGGATCTCACGCCGCGGGTTCTCCAATCCAAAGGCAGAGGGGCTGTCTGCCCTCTGTCTGCATCCAGAATGCTGCGATCTTGTTCGATCGCAGTATTTCGGGGGTTAAAGTGCCAGGGGAGGTCACAGGGACAGGAACAACAGGTTTAAATAGCCCTCCCCTTCCCCTAATCCCCAGTGATTTCCAAGGACCACAGAGGGAATGCTTGAATTATTTATTTACACAAAGAATCAAATGCACATATTTTATTGGGGGGGGGTAATTACCCATCCCGTCGTGGAGAGTCTTAGAAACCCAATTACCGGTAAGTGTAATTCTATTTTCTCTAATCCCCTCCACAACAGCACACGGTAGATATACCAAAGAAAGGATGGCTAGGGAGGGAGGACAGCTTGCAGGACGTTCCTGCCAAAGGTTAGATCGCTTACCGACATTAGATCTAATCTATAGTGCCTAGTGAAGGTATGGACCGAGGGACCAGGTAGCAGCTTTCCAAATTGCTCTTTGGACGCATTGGTCTTCTCTGCCCAGGAGACGGAGACAGCTTGAGTTGAGTGGGCTTTCAAGGATTCTGGAGGAGGTAGATCCTGGTTTTTGTGAGTGTCCATGATCGCTTTCTTGATCCAATTTGCTAAAGAAGTTTTGGAAGCTTTCTTCCCTTTGTTTGGTCCACCATACTGAATAAAAAGATTTTGATCTTTCCTCCAAGACTTTGTTTCATTCAAATAGACGAGGACTGTCCGCTGAACGTCCAGAGAGTGGCATCCTGCTTCTCTGTTATCTTTTGGATTGTCACAGGAGAGCAGAATAATTTCCTGGGACCTGTGGAATTCCGATGATACTTTTGGTACAAAGGATGGGTCTAGACGGAATATTATGAAAAGCAAGATAAACGCAGCACTCACCGGCACCGTGGTCAAAATGTTCTCTTTATTGCGACATGTAAGGATAAATCTTCACGGCACGGGGGAGTCTGACAGGTAAGGAGTGTGCAGGACGGGACAACAGCCGTTTCGCGCTGAACAGTAGCGCTTCTACGGGTCCATGTCCAAGAGGAAGTGACGCTGGAAGAAAAAGGTAGGTATCCCCACCCCCTGCGTCGGCCTCCAATCGGACTATGGACAAGGTGCAAAGTGCATAAGAATAATTAAAAACAATTAAAAACAACAATTTACAAACTGACTATTGTGACGGACAGGTATAAATCTTCTCACAACAGTACTCATCGCAGTTTTTACTCTCTATTACATCACAACTATACTTAGTCCGAGACAGCTCTAGCTACGCTGTAATTAACGGCGAGCTATTCATATCTTGCTGGACTCAATTATATCTGGGTACATATTTAATCTGTATATAAACCTGCTGAAATAACAATATTAACCCTATAAGAAAGGACAACTGCATTAAATATTCCAATGCATAATCAAATAGGCAAAATACAGATATACGAAAATTTACATATTCCTGCAGGAGGTAAATAATGGTGACATAGAACGTCATCTTATATAAACAGACAACGAATGTAGTTTTTATCCGGGGTGTCGTAAGTAACTCACAGGAAGACAGACATGTCCACTCTGTCATTGAGGCCAGCAGGGCCAGTAGCTCGTGTCCGCATAATCCACTTGGCCTCTTGTTGCAACAGAATCTTATTTACATCCCCTCCCTGTATCGGTAGAGTGACTTTCTCAATACCTGCATAGGTGAGGACAGTCGGATCTCCTCCATGAGACTCTTTTACATGACTAATAAGTCTAGGCACCCCCTTTCCCGATGAGATCGATTTAAAATGTTCTCTAAAGCGTATGTATAGCTTACGTATTGTTTTCCCTATGTAAAATCGTTTGCAAGGGCAAAAAAGGACGTAAACAACGTATTCAGTCTTACAGGAGATAAATTGCTAGACATTATGCATTATGAGGCCGATGTTTAAAGACTGACCCAAAACATGATACTGGCAGAACTGGCAATGCCCACACCGGTAATTTCCTTTTGCGATAGCCTGGTCTAACCAATTGGTTTTTTCTTTTACAACACGGTTGCTAATCAATACATCTCTAACCCGTGTACTCCTATTAGATACGAGTGGTCCTCCTACAGTTCTACCCACCAGCTCTTTATCTCCTTCCAATACGTGCCAATGTTTACGGATAGTGGAGCGTATCTCCCCATCCATTGGACCGTATTGGAAGCAGAAAGTGAATCTTCGTTTGGAATTGTCTCGGAATATTATCCTGTCGTCCAAGATTCTTAGATAAGATTCTCTGATGGATAGAGCCTGTTTCTCACCCACCCTCCTTGCCGTAGTAATGGCTACAAGAAGTGCTGTTTTCCAGGATAGTCTGTCTATCTGGATCTGGTCTATTGGCTCAAATGATGGGATAGTTAGACCTTTCAGCACTATGTTCAAGTCCCAAGATGGGATCATGTTGGATTTCTTTGGATGGATTCTGGAAGCGGCTGACATGAACCTTCTTATCCATCTATAGTCTGCTAGATTTTGGTCGAAGTAGGAACTCAGGGCAGAAACCTGGACTTTCCATAGTACTTGGTTTTAGTCCCTTAGATAAGCAGTCCTGTAGGAAATCTAGGATTCTTGCTAGGTCTGGGTGGAAAGGATCGATAGAAGTGGATCCATGCTGAGAAGGTTTTCCATATTTTGGAATATATGGCATTGGTGATCGGCTTCCTGCTTTTTTGTAAAGTGGATATAACCGCATCTGAGAGGCCTCTGGCTTTCAGGATTGTGGATTCAGAAGCCAGGCTGCCAAGCTTAGGCTGTGGGGAGGCGGGTGAAAGATGGGACCTTGATGTAGAAGGTCCAGAGGCAGGATCAGAGGTTTCTCTGTGCTCCGTAATTTTAGAGCTCCAAACCATCCCCTTTTTGGCTAGAGAGGGGCGATCAAGATGGTTTTGACCCCGTCTGTCCTGATCTTTTCCAGAGTCCTTGGTAGTAAAGGAATTGGAGGAAATGCGTATGCCAGTCTGAAGTTCCACGTGTGAGAGAAGGCGTCCACCCTTGAATGGGTTTCGTATGGGCCAATGGAGAAGTACTGTTCTGTTTTGGCGTTTCCTCGGTTCGCAAACAGGTCCACTTCTGGGAGACCCCATTTTTTGGTTATGGCCTGGAAAAGTCTCATATTGAGGCTCCATTCCTCTGGATCTATATCTGTTCTGCTCAAGAAGTCTGCTTCGACGTTGTCGGATCCTTTCAGGTGGAGAGCCGATAAGGATAGGAGATGATGCTCTGCCCAGCAAAATATCCTTGTCGAGATCTGTTGCAGACTTTCGTATTTTGTGCTGCCCTGGTGACGTAGATGGGCTGCAGTGATCATGTTGTTGGAGTAAACTCAAACATGGGTTTTTTGGATCAAAGGTTCTGCTGCCTTCAGGGCCTCTTCTACAGCTTTCAATTCTCTGAAATCGGAAGACTGGTTGGTCATCTTCTTGGGCCAGACGCACTGAAAGACTTCCTGAGAAGTCACTGCACCCCAACCACGTTTGCTGGCATCTGTGTAATCGACGTCATAGGATATTGTATCCAGGGTATCCCTTTTACCAGGTTTCCTTGGTTAACCACCAGTTGAGGGATAAATTTACATGCGGAGGTAGAGAGATTCTTGTACTGGGAGTCTGGGTCTTTATTCCAGCATGAAAGGATAAACTTTTGGAGAGTTCTTGAGTGTGCCTGGGCCCAGGGGACTGCCTGGATGCACGAAGTCATTGACCCTGATGCCGACATGGCGAACCTTAGGGTCACTCTTTTCTGTGCTTTTAGTGCCCGAATTTTTGATCTTACTCATAACTGCTTGGTGACCAGGAGAGAAGATTTTAGTTTCTGGGAGTCTAGGAGGATTCCTAGAAATACTTTTTTGGTTGAAGGATTCAGATCTGAGTTTTCTTATTTACAATCCAGCCTAATGATGCCAAGGTATGCAGAACTGATCGGAGTTGTTCTTCTAGAGTGGAGACGGAGGGAGCCATGACGAGAAGGTCGTCCAGGTTGGGGACGATACAGATGTTCTGCTTCCTGAAGAAGGCTACTACTTCTGCCATTATTTTTGTAAATGTTCGGGCTGTCGATGATATCACGAAGGGAAGAACCTTGAACTGGAAATTATGTACTTCTCTTAGAGTAACCGCGAATCTCAGATACTGATGGTAGGCTGGATGGATGGGTACGTGATAACAAGCCTCTTGGAGGTCTATGGGGGCCATGGCAAAGTCTTCCCTGATTAATGGAATTGTACTTTTTATGGACTCCATTTTGAATCGTCGGTACAAGACGCTACCAGGTCAACATGCTCAGGGGAAGGATCGGCAAACCACAAAGAAAGGAAGGTCACAAAAGAGGTGACAAGTGTTACAGAAGGGGGAAACGCAAGGACACCACTTATCAATGTGACACCTGCCCTGACACACCTGGCCTGTTTATGAAAGACTGTACCGCATATTCATGAATAAATTTGTTTCTGACACACACTACACAACTCACGCGGGCCATAAACACCAATAAAGAAGAAAAGGATGGATAAATATATAGTGTATAGCTAAAATAATAATTAGCTCACAATATTACCATATAAGAAATGCATACAAAAATAATAAATTTGTTGAGAAAACACAAAATATTTTATTATGGGTCATATTAACATATAAATACATATAGACAAGGTGAGAGATGAAAAAATTGACAGTAAAAACGTGGTGTGGCTAGATGGCATGAAGCAGCCACGCTAGTGAGAAACACATAGCTGTCCTGAACAACATGCCAGCAGCATATGAAGGAATAGAGTGATCAATGTTACAAGGAGGAGGGCCGTATGAAGTAACTAGACAAGTATAAATCAGCCCGGCAAAGTACGTCCTCTAGGCAGCATGGTCAAAAGTTATTATGAATGTCAATGAGTCCTAGATGTATATAGGTAGTAACTACAAAATCATCATACCTTGGGACATAGTGATACTACGATGCAGGGCAGAAGAGAGCCTCGATGCGCGTTTCACCACCTTGGCTTCGTTAGGAGGCGTAACTCACGCGTGCAAACCTGGAGCACGCTGCACTAAAGCGTGCCAACCTGACGCACGCTGCACTGCTCACGCGTGCCAACCTGACGCACGCTTCACTTCTCACGCGTGCCAACTTGACGCACGCTGCACTACTCACGCGTGCCAACCTGACACGCTGCACTACTCACGCATGCCAACCTGACACACGCTGCACTACTCACGCGTGCCAACCTGACACACGCTGCACTACTCACGCGTGCCAACCTGACACACGCTGCACTACTCACGCGTGCCAACCTGACGCACGCTGCACTACTCACGAGTGCCAACCTGACGCACGCTTCACTTCTCACGCGTGCCAACTTGACGCACGCTTCATTTCTCACGCGTGCCAACTTGACGCACGCTGCACTACTCACGCATGCCAACCTGACACACGCTGCACTACTCACGCGTGCCAACCTGACGCACGCTGCACTGCTCACGCGTGCCAACCTGACGCACGCTTCACTTCTCACGCGTGCCAACTTGACGCACGCTTCACTTCTCACGTGTGCCAACTTGACGCACGCTGCACTACTCACGCGTGCCAACCTGACACACGCTGCACTACTCACGCGTGCCAACCTGACGCATGCTGCACTACTCACGCGTGCCAACCTGACGCATGCTGCACTACTCACGCGTGCCAACCTGACGCACGCTGCACTGCTCACGCGTGCCAACCTGACGCACACTTCACTTCTCACGCGTGCCAACTTGACGCACACTGCACTACTCACGCATGAAAACCTGAGGCAAGCTGCACTACTCACGCGTGCCAACCTGCCGCACGCTGCACTACTCACGCGTGCCAACCTGACGCACGCTGCACTACTCACACGTGCCAACCTGATGCACGCTGCACTACTCACATGTGACAACCTGACGCACACTGCACTACTCACGCGTGCCAACCTGACACATGCTGCACAACTCACGTGTGCCAACCTGCCGCACACTACACAACTCACGTGTGCCAACCTGACGTACGCTACACAACTCACGTATGCTACTACATTACAAAATTCACAAACCAGTAAACAGTAGATCAGTTCCAAAATGGGGTCACTTGTGGGGGGTTTCTACTGTTTAGGCACAATAGGGGCTCTTCAAACGCGACATGCTGTCCACAGACCATTCCATCAAATTAAGCATTCCAAAACGTCACTCCTTCACTTCCGAGCTCTGCCGTGCGCCCAAACAGTAGTTTTCCCCCCACATATAAGCGTACTAAGGAGAAATTGCACAACAGATTTTGGGGTCCATGTTCTCTTGTTATCCTTGTGAAAAAAAAATAGTTTGGGTCTAAAGTACATTTTGTGTGAAATAAGTCAAATGCTCACTTTTTTCCTTGCACATTGCTTCAGTTTTCATGAAACAACTGAAGGGTTAATAAGCTTCTTGAATGTGGTTTTGAGCACCTTGAGGGGAGCAGTTTTTACAATAGTGTCACCTTTGGGTACTTTCTGGGGTTTTGCCAAAATTGCAAGTTATTCGCTAACCAGAAGATGGGGAAAAGCCTGCTGATTTCTGGGGGTCCTCCACCAGCCTGTGACTGGGGCTTTGTAGGGCACGTTGCCCAGCAGAGCAGAGGTGCGCGGGCTCAGGCAGAGCTGCATTCACTGTCTATGGAGCGGCAGGAAATGGAGGGCTGCACTAAGGACATGACTACTTCTAGATTTGGAAGGGTCAGGAGTACTATAACCCGTTAGTAGTGGCTGTGCCTGGTGTTACAGCCGACCATAGCCTCAGATCATTTGTGTAATATCGAGCACAACCACTGCTAAAAATGAACACACGCACTGCTCCACTTAAATGGGTTTTTCATCTCTTGGAAAAACGCTGAAGCCGGCTGCAATTTGTTTTTAATTAACAAGCTATACTTTACTCGCCCTCCCCATGTCTAGTGTCTGCAGAACCGACAGCTAATAACTGAGCTAAGAAGTAATGCTTGAGCCTCTCAGACCTGCAGAGCTCAATGATTGGCTGCAGTGGTCGACAATGTCAGATCTGCTGACAATCACGGATATTGAGAGTAGAAATTTTACGAACCCGGAAAACCCTTTTATTCATTACAAGGGAAAGATCCAAAGAGGTCACAGGGCAACCGACAAACTACCACCTGCAACCAAACCCTGAACCGCGCTGCGGGACTAGATGTGCAGTGTTATGCCCCTCCATCCCAGACAGTAACGGTGTATGTGGAGCCTCCAGTGTCCCGGGTCACATACGGTGTGTGCGGAGCCTCCCGTGTCCCAGGTCGCATACGGTGTGTGCGGAGCCTCCCGTTTCCCAAGTCACATACGGTGGTGTGTGCGGAGCCTCCAGTGTCCCAGGTCACATACGGTGTGTGCGGAGCCTCCAGTGTCCCGGGTCACATACGGTGTGTGCGGAGCCTCCCGTGTCCCGGGTCACATACGGTGTGTGCGGAGCCTCCCGTGTCACATACGGTGTGTGCGGAGCCTCCCGTGTCACATACGGTGTGTGCGGAGCCTCCCGTGTCCCGGGTCACATACGGTGTGTGCGGAGCCTCCAGTGTCCCGGGTCACATACGGTGTGTGCGGATCCTCCCGTGTCCCGGGTCACATACGGTGTGTGCGGATCCTCCCGTGTCCCGGGTCACATACGGTGTGTGCGGAGCCTCTAGTGTCCCAGGTCACATACGGTGTGTGCGGAGCCTCCCGTGTCCCAGGTCACATACGGTGTGTGCGGATCCTCCCGTGTCCCAGGTCACATACGGTGTGTGCGGAGCCTCCCGTGTCCCAGGTCACATACGGTGTGTGCGGAGCCTCCCGTGTCCCAGGTCACATACGGTGTGTGCGGAGCCTCCCGTGTCCCAGGTCACATACGGTGTGTGCGGAGCCTCCCGTGTCCCAGGTCACATACGGTGTGTGCGGAGCCTCCCGTGTCCCAGGTCACATACGGTGTGTGCGGAGCCTCCCGTGTCCCAGGTCACATACGGTGTGTGCGGAGCCTCCCGTGTCCCAGGTCACATACGGTGTGTGCGGAGCCTCCAGTGTCCCAGGTCACATACGGTGTGTGCGGAGCCTCCCGTGTCCCAGGTCACATACGGTGTGTGCGGAGCCTCCCGTGTCCCAGGTCACATACGGTGTGTGCGGAGCCTCCAGTGTCCCAGGTCACATACGGTGTGTGCGGAGCCTCCCGTGTCCCAGGTCACATACGGTGTGTGCGGAGCCTCCCGTGTCCCAGGTCACATACGGTGTGTGCGGAGCCTCCCGTGTCCCAGGTCACATACGGTGTGTGCGGAGCCTCCCGTGTCCCAGGTCACATACGGTGTGTGCGGTGCCTCCCGTGTCCCAGGTCACATACGGTGTGTGCGGAGCCTCCCGTGTCCCAGGTCACATACGGAGTGTGCGGAGTCTCCAGTGTACCGGGTCGCATACGGTGTGTGCGGAGCCTCCCGTGTCCCAGGTCACATACGGTGTATGCGGAGAACACGTGTCCCAGATTACATACGGTGTGTGCGGAGCCTCCAGTGTCCCAGGTCACATACGGTGTGTGCGGAGCCTCCCGTGTCCCAGGTCACATACGGTGTGTGCGGAGCCTCCCGTGTCCCAGGTCACATACGGTGTGTGCGGAGCCTCCCGTGTCCCAGGTCACATACGGTATGTGCGGAGCCTCCAGTGTCCCAGGTCACATACGGTGTGTGCGGAGCCTCCAGTGTCCCAGGTCACATACGGTGTGTGCGGAGCCTCGCGTGTCCCAGGTCACATACGGTGTGTGCGGAGCCTCCCGTGTCCCAGGTCACATACGGTGTGTGCGGAGCCTCCAGTGTCCCAGGTCACATACGGTGTGTGCGGAGCCTCCAGTGTCCCAGGTCACATACGGTGTGTGCGGAGCCTCCAGTGTCCCAGGTCACATACGGTGTGTGCGGAGCCTCCCGTGTCCCAGGTCACATACGGTGTGTGCGGAGCCTCCAGTGTCCCAGGTCACATACGGTGTGTGCGGAGCCTCCCGTGTCCCCGGTCACATACGGTGTGTGCGGAGCCTCCAGTGTCCCAGGTCACATACGGTGTGTGCGGAGCCTCCAGTGTCCCAGGTCACATACGGTGTGTGCGGAGCCTCCAGTGTCCCAGGTCACATACGGTGTGTGCGGAGCCTCGCGTGTCCCAGGTCACATACGGTGTGTGCGGAGCCTCCCGTGTCCCAGGTCACATACGGTGTTTGCGGAGCCTCCAGTGTCCCAGGTCACATACGGTGTGTGCGGAGCCTCCAGTGTCCCAGGTCACATACGGTGTGTGCGGAGCCTCCCGTGTCCCAGGTCACATACGGTGTGTGCGGAGCCTCCCGTGTCCCAGGTCACATACGGTGTGCGGAGCTTCCAGTGTCCCAGGTCAGATATGGTGTGTGCGGAGCCTCCCGTGTCCGAGGTCACATACGGTGTGTGCGGAGCCTCCCGTGTCCCAGGTCACATACGGTGTGTGCGGTGCCTCCAGTGTCCCAGGTCACATACGGTGTGTGCGGAGCCTCCCGTGTCCCAGGTCACATACGGTGTGTGCGGTGCCTCCCGTGTCCCAGGTCACATACGGTGTGTGCGGAGCCTCTAGTGTCCCAGGTCACATACGGAGTGTGCGGAGTCTCCAGTGTACCGGGTCGCATACGGTGTGTGCGGAGCCTCCCGTGTCCCAGGTCACATACGGTGTATGCGGAGAACACGTGTCCCAGATTACATACGGTGTGTGCGGTGCCTCCAGTGTCCCAGGTCACATACGGTGTGTGCGGAGCCTCCCGTGTCCCAGGTCACATACGGTGTGTGCGGAGCCTCTAGTGTCCCAGGTCACATACGGTGTGTGCGGAGTCTCCAGTGTACCGGGTTGCATACGGTGTGTGCGGAGCCTCCCGTGTCCCAGGTCACATACGGTGTATGCGGAGAACACGTGTCCCAGATTACATACGGTGTGTGCGGAGCCTCCAGTGTCCCAGGTCACATACGGTGTGTGCGGAGCCTCCCGTGTCCCAGGTCACATACGGTGTGTGCGGAGCCTCCCGTGTCCCAGGTCACATACGGTGTGTGCGGAGCCTCCCGTGTCCCAGGTCACATACGGTGTGTGCGGAGCCTCCCGTGTCCCAGGTCACATACGGTGTGTGGGGAGCCTCCCGTGTCCCAGGTCACATACGGTGTGTGCGGAGCCTCCCGTGTCCCAGGTCACATACGGTGTGTGCGGAGCCTCTAGTGTCCCAGGTCACATACGGTGTGTGCGGAGCCTCTAGTGTCCCAGGTCACATACGGTGTGTGCGGAGCCTCCCGTGTCCCGGGTCGCATACGGTGTGTGCGGAGCCTCCCGTGTCCCGGGTCGCATACGGTGTGTGCGGAGCCTCCCGTGTCCCAGGTCACATACGTTGTATGCGGAGAACACGTGTCCCAGATTACATACGGTGTGTGCGGAGCCTCCAGTGTCCCAGGTCACATACGGTGTGTGCGGAGCCTCCCGTGTCCCAGGTCACATACGGTGTGTGCGGAGCCTCCAGTGTCCCAGGTCACATACGGTGTGTGCGGAGCCTCCCGTGTCCCAGGTCACATACGGTATGTGCGGAGCCTCCCGTGTCCCAGGTCACATACGATGTGTGCGGAGCCTCCCGTGTCCCAGGTCACATACGGTGTGTGCGGATCCTCCCGTGTCCCAGGTCACATACGGTGTGTGCGGAGCCTCCCGTGTCCCAGGTCACATACGGTGTGTGCGGAGCCTCCCGTGTCCCAGGTCACATACGGTGTGTGCGGAGCCTCCCGTGTCCCAGGTCACATACGGTGTGTGCGGAGCCTCCCGTGTCCCAGGTCACATACGGTGTGTGCGGAGCCTCCCGTGTCCCAGGTCACATACGGTGTGTGCGGAGCCTCCCGTGTCCCAGGTCACATACGGTGTGTGCGGTGCCTCCAGTGTCCCAGGTCACATACGGTGTGTGCGGAGCCTCCCGTGTCCCAGGTCACATACGGTGTGTGCGGTGCCTCCCGTGTCCCAGGTCACATACGGTGTGTGCGGAGCCTCTAGTGTCCCAGGTCACATACGGTGTGTGCGGAGTCTCCAGTGTACCGGGTCGCATACGGTGTGTGCGGAGTCTCCCGTGTCCCAGGTCACATGCGGTGTGTGCGGAGCCTCCCGTGTCCCGGGTCACATACGGTGTGTGCGGAGCCTCCCGTGTCCCGGGTCACATACGGTGTGTGCGGAGCCTCCTGGGTCACATACGGTGTGTGCGGAGCCTCCCGTGTCCCAGGTCACATACGGTGTGTGCGGAGCCTCCCGTGTCCCAGGTCACATACGGTGTGTGCGGAGCCTCCCGTGTCCCAGGTCACACACGGTGTGTGCGGAGCCTCCCGTGTCCCAGGTCACATACGGTGTGTGCGGAGCCTCCAGTGTCCCAGGTCACATACAGTGTGTGCGGAGCCTCCAGTGTCCCAGGTCACATACGGTGTGTGCGGAGCCTCCAGTGTCCCGGGTCACATACGGTGTGTGCGGAGCCTCTAGTGTCCCAGGTCACATACGGTGTGTGCGGAGAACACGTGTCCCAGATTACATACGGTGTGTGCGGAGCCTCCAGTGTCCCAGGTAACATACGGTGTGTGCGGAGCCTCCCGTGTCCCAGGTCACATACGGTGTGTGCGGTGCCTCCAGTGTCCCAGGTCACATACGGTGTGTGCGGAGCCTCCCGTGTCCCAGGTCACATACGGTGTGTGCGGTGCCTCCAGTGTCCCAGGTCACATACGGTGTGTGCGTTGCCTCCAGTGTCCCAGGTCACATACGGTGTGTGCGGAGCCTCCCGTGTCCCAGGTCACATACGGTGTGTGCGGAGCCTCCCGTGTCCCAGGTCACATACGGTGTGTGCGAAGCCTCCCGTGTCCCAGGTCACATACGGTGTGTGCGGAGCCTCCCGTGTCCCAGGTCACATACGGTGTGTGCGGAGCCTCCCGTGTCCCAGGTCACATACGGTGTGTGCGGAGCCTCCCGTGTCCCAGGTCACATACGGTGTGTGCGGAGCCTCCCGTGTCCCAGGTCACATACGGTGTGTGCGGAGCCTCCAGTGTCCCAGGTCACATACGGTCTGTGCGGAGCCTCCCGTGTCCCCGGTCACATACGGTGTGTGCGGAGCCTCGCGTGTCCCAGGTCACATACGGTGTGTGCGGAGCCTCCCGTGTCCCAGGTCACATACGGTGTGTGCGGAGCCTCCCGTGTCCCAGGTCACATACGGTGTGTGCGGAGCCTCCAGTGTCCCAGGTCACATACGGTGTGTGCGGAGCCTCCCGTGTCCCAGGTCACATACGGTGTGTGCGGAGCCTCCCGTGTCCCAGGTCACATACGGTGTGTGCGGAGCCTCTAGTGTCCCAGGTCACATACGGTGTGTGCGGAGTCTCCAGTGTACCGGGTCGCATACGGTGTGTGCGGAGCCTCCCGTGTCCCAGGTCACATACGGTGTGTGCGGAGCCTCTAGTGTCCCAGGTCACATACGGTGTGTGCGGAGCCTCTAGTGTCCCAGGTCACATACGGTGTGTGCGGAGCCTCCCGTGTCGCATACGGTGTGTGCGGAGCCTCCCGTGTCCCGGGTCGCATACGGTGTGTGCGGAGCCTCCCGTGTCCCAGGTCACATACGTTGTATGCGGAGAACACGTGTCCCAGATTACATACGGTGTGTGCGGAGCCTCCAGTGTCCCAGGTCACATACGGTGTGTGCGGAGCCTCCCGTGTCCCAGGTCACATACGGTGTGTGCGGAGCCTCCAGTGTCCCAGGTCACATACGGTGTGTGCGGAGCCTCCCGTGTCCCAGGTCACATACGGTGTGTGCGGAGCCTCCCGTGTCCCAGGTCACATACGATGTGTGCGGAGCCTCCCGTGTCCCAGGTCACATACGGTGTGTGCGGATCCTCCCGTGTCCCAGGTCACATACGGTGTGTGCGGAGCCTCCCGTGTCCCAGGTCACATACGGTGTGTGCGGAGCCTCCCGTGTCCCAGGTCACATACGGTGTGTGCGGAGCCTCCCGTGTCCCAGGTCACATACGGTGTGTGCGGAGCCTCCCGTGTCCCAGGTCACATACGGTGTGTGCGGAGCCTCCCGTGTCCCAGGTCACATACGGTGTGTGCGGAGCCTCCCGTGTCCCAGGTCACATACGGTGTGTGCGGTGCCTCCAGTGTCCCAGGTCACATACGGTGTGTGCGGAGCCTCCCGTGTCCCAGGTCACATACGGTGTGTGCGGTGCCTCCCGTGTCCCAGGTCACATACGGTGTGTGCGGAGCCTCTAGTGTCCCAGGTCACATACGGTGTGTGCGGAGTCTCCAGTGTACCGGGTCGCATACGGTGTGTGCGGAGTCTCCCGTGTCCCAGGTCACATGCGGTGTGTGCGGAGCCTCCCGTGTCCCGGGTCACATACCGTGTGTGCGGAGCCTCCCGTGTCCCGGGTCACATACGGTGTGTGCGGAGCCTCCTGGGTCACATACGGTGTGTGCGGAGCCTCCCGTGTCCCAGGTCACATACGGTGTGTGCGGAGCCTCCCGTGTCCCAGGTCACATACGGTGTGTGCGGTGCCTCCAGTGTCCCAGGTCACATACGGTGTGTGCGGTGCCTCCAGTGTCCCAGGTCACATACGGTGTGTGCGGAGCCTCCCGTGTTCCAGGTCACATACGGTGTGTGCGGTGCCTCCCGTGTCCCAGGTCACATACGGTGTGTGCGGAGCCTCTAGTGTCCCAGGTCACATACGGTGTGTGCGGAGTCTCCAGTGTACCGGGTCGCATACGGTGTGTGCGGAGCCTCCCGTGTCCCGGGTCACATACGGTGTGTGCGGAGCCTCCCGTGTCCCGGGTCACATACGGTGTGTGCGGAGCCTCCCGTGTCCCGGGTCACATACGGTGTGTGCGGAGCCTCCCGGGTCACATACGGTGTGTGCGGAGCCTCCCGTGTCCCAGGTCACATACGGTGTGTGCGGAGCCTCCCGTGTCCCAGGTCACATACGGTGTGTGCGGAGCCTCCCGTGTCCCAGGTCACATACGGTGTGTGCGGAGCCTCCCGTGTCCCAGGTCACATACGGTGTGTGCGGAGCCTCCCGTGTCCCAGGTCACATACGGTGTGTGCGGAGCCTCCCGTGTCCCAGGTCACATACGGTGTGTGCGGAGCCTCCCGTGTCCCAGGTCACATACGGTGTGTGCGGAGCCTCCCGTGTCCCAGGTCACATACGGTGTGTGCGGAGCCTCCCGTGTCCCAGGTCACATACGGTGTGTGCGGAGCCTCCAGTGTCCCAGGTCACATACGGTGTGTGCGGAGCCTCCCGTGTCCCAGGTCACATACGGTGTGTGCGGAGCCTCCCGTGTCCCAGGTCACATACGGTGTGTGCGGAGCCTCCCGTGTCCCAGGTCACATACGGTGTGTGCGGAGCCTCCCGTGTCCCAGGTCACATACGGTGTGTGCGGAGCCTCCCGTGTCCCAGGTCACATACGGTGTGTGCGGTGCCTCCAGTGTCCCAGGTCACATACGGTGTGTGCGGAGCCTCCCGTGTCCCAGGTCACATACGGTGTGTGCGGTGCCTCCAGTGTCCCAGGTCACATACGGTGTGTGCGGTGCCTCCAGTGTCCCAGGTCACATACGGTGTGTGCGGAGCCTCCCGTGTCCCAGGTCACATACGGTGTGTGCGGAGCCTCCCGTGTCCCAGGTCACATACGGTGTGTGCGGAGCCTCCCGTGTCCCAGGTCACATACGGTGTGTGCGGAGCCTCCCGTGTCCCAGGTCACATACGGTGTGTGCGGAGCCTCCCGTTGTCCTCCACCTTCTGGACAGATCCATGTCCCAAACTTTTCCAGCGCCTTGTGCATGCAGAGATGTGGACCGGCCACCAGCACCAGAACTTTACCACAGCTGCCCAAGCTCCACAGCCCTGCAACTTACCAGCCGAATACTAACATCACCCTCTAGCGGCCACATCTCTCAGTTACTCACCTTCCCGCCGTGTGCGACTTTCTCCCGCTTCCGCTATGACTACAGCCCCGGGACTAACGGAGGCCAAACGTCAAACCGGAACCGGAAGCTGAGCGGCCATGCAGCCTGGCGCACTGGCGATGACGCGATCACGTGGTGGACGGCGCAAAGCATCACGGGTAGTGACAGTATCAATAGGCGCCTTTAAATAACTTTATTGACAGCGGCTGAAAATGTCATCCTATATTTGGTATTTCATTATTTATTTTTTGCTGAAGCTGAAGCATATTGAAAGATAATGTTCTGAAAAATCACGAAAGACGCCTGAAAAACTCTGTAATCAGTTACTGAAGTGTTTTCTGTACAGTTTTGTTACTTGTTTCTTTTTATCGACTTTTAAACCTTTTGTGGAGCATTTCCTACCTTTTTTTGAAGCTGCAATTCCAGTGTCAGGTCCCATTCTTTGCAGGCTCAGGAGCTGAGCGTGCATCATGACGGCAGATGGTGGCTGCGTTATTCAGTCATCATCTGCCTCTTCGCCCGTCCCCGCGGAGCCCATAATGCTGCGGCCACCTCTGACAGTGTGCATCCAAGGGTCCTCTAAAGTTCTGGGACATTTACAGGTGTTACAGGCACAATTCTGTATCGGGTCTACAGGTGCCATTGTTGTAGGGGTGACATCCCCTACAATGCTGCTTTCCTAGTTATTACTGCCAGTCCCAGCTCACAGACCCCCTTTTTTTAACGTTGTGCTTTCTTTACTGCCAGGTTCCACCCTGAAAATATCATAAGATCAGCGATGAGTCTGGACGCATGCACACATTTCCAGACTGTGACTTTCCTCTTCACAGATCTAATTGCCATTTACTGATCTTGATTTTTGTTTCCAAATTATTTTTAACTTTTAAAATAAAGTATAGAAAATATATAACTTTGGGGATCACTGTAATCGTACTGATCTGAAGAATCGTGTGACTAGCAATGGTGCGTTTACATTCTTGCCTCTTACCAATGCACAGTAGCCAGAGCCTTCTATGGTCCCATAGGTCCCTGTCTCAAAGGACTATTTGTTTCTGATTTTGCATATTTCCTGATTCTGTCTATCCTGGCCATCTATTTGTGCCTCAACCTTAGTCTATCTAACTATGATTTCTGTCTGCCATACTTTGGTGTCTTCTACACGAGAGATATTGAGGATGGAGTCTACTCTCACGGTAGTTACCTGCACTGGATTCCACTTCTCTATACAGAGCTGACCCGAATACCTTATATTCTGTTCCTCCGTTCAGCCAAGCAGCAAATCGGCAGCTGCGCCATAAAACTCCCAAAATCCCAAGTAGGTCCCACTTGTACTCATTGTGGTATCTAATACTTTGTATTCCAATAAACCAATAAAAGACACTGGAAGAAGACAGAATATTCACGTGGCCAATATAATTCCAAAGAAAAACTAATAACCTGACCACATCAAGTCAAGTTGTATAGGTCTTCAAAGATGGTGTCTAATATGTATTGGTCATATGTGACACACGCCAAGCAGGATTCGTCCAAATTCAACCAGCACTCATTACAATATACAGTGCCGCATCCTGGATTTGGGCATTCATGGAAGTCTGTATTTCTCCTGGCATTACAGACAATGCATCGCTGAGGGAAAATAAATCTTGACCCGGGGAAGGATTTACAGATTGCGCCCAAAATACTCTTCACCTGACCAAAAAAAATGGAAACGCGTGAGGTCTCGAGATTGCCGTTGGATACATGATAATTATACAAGGAGTGGAGAAAATAAAGGGCTCAAGGACAGAAACAAAAGTACAAAAGGTGCTAGGGTTAAGGTCACTGTTTGGGACATTATTAAGCTCTCACCCATTTCCGTTGCCTTTTGGATCTTTTCTTCACCTTCGAGCGCAGGTTGTAGAAGTATAGCCTCTTCTTTTGGACATAATGGTTATAAAGGAAGAGAACCCGGTGTTTCTCTCTCTGAAAAGACAAAGGCTGATGTATAGAAAGGAACTCACAATCCCTCCTCGACCCATCCAATGCCAAATACATTAGCAATCTGTTAGGTTTGTTCCATCCCAGCAAGGCAGGAGATCCTCATTCATCTATGTCCAAAAAAAGTCAAAAAGACAGCGTCACAATGGACAGCGAAAAAGTAGCTTACATTTTATTCTGCCTCCTTCGGCGACGTTTCGGTCAGAAGACCTTTATCAAGCACAGTACATAACATTCTAACCACCATTATATACCCTTAGTACGACCCCCTAGTTAACAAAACACCAATAGGGATACAACACAATAATAGAAAAAACACATTATGACAAGAAAATCACATATAAATATTTAAAAAATTCAATTTGCGTAGCAATCATAACAACACCCAATCTAACATAGATCCACTAACCCCGATTGCTCTTATACCTATATCCCAGCACAGAATAGTATAATAAACTGCCCTCTGTAGAAATGTAAACATACAATGTTCCACCCTTCAGTACAGAGCATTTGCGGTTACCATAGCGATAACCACCCCCATAGGTGTGTCCATGGAAGCCGCAGTTCAATCTGAATGCCGAGCCATATATCATGTGACAGCATCGCCCCAACATGCAGCGCGCATCATTGCGCAAGTCCAGTCAGCTCATACATCATCTGGAGAGTCATCCCAGCTGCGCATGTCCAAAGCCAGGTAATGTCCGCACAGCTCTAAGTCAGAAATGGCAGTGCACATGTCTTGAATCCTCAACCAGCGCCCGCACAGCTAAAAATCAGAGACGGCAACGCGCATGTCTTAAATCCTCATTCAGTGTCCATACAGCTATTTCCTCTGCGCGCGTCACCAGTACTCCCACGGCTTTAGCACAGATAGGCGCAGGCTCCTCCTATGTTCCTCCTATGCTTCCAACCATGGTAGGAAAGTCCAATAATACCGATGATCCAAAAGATAATACGAATACTCAATCAGCCTATACCTGGGGGCTTGTAATAGAGCATTATGCATAGCAGAAAAAATATATAAGAATATGTACAAACAGACCAATATAGGAAATATCCATTGCTCTCAACAAAAGATGGCAAAACACATTCAAATAATGTCTACATCAGACATCCAGATATTATATGCCTACCAATCTTAAATAAACCATATACATAATCCACATCCAACAGACCCAGCACGGACAGATATAAAAAAGTCCCCAATGGGTCCGTAATGGATGTGAACACATCTAATATATAATTGCCTAGAATACTACTTCCTGCAATTTGTGCCAACTTCCGTGGCTTTGTCCGGAGCTAATGTCCGGAGATAATGTCCGGAGCTAATGTCCGGAGCTAATGTCCGGAGCTAATGTCCGGAGATAAGTGACGTCACCAGTGTCCTACACCCAGGCAGAGCACAGTGGCCCCAGGCAGAGCACAGGGGCCCCAGGCAGAACATGGGGCCCCAGGCAGAGCACAGGGGCCCCAGGCAGAGCACAGGGGCCCCAGGCAGCATATGGGGCCCCAGGCAGAGCACAGGGGCCCCAGGCAGCATATGGGGCCCCAGGCAGAACACAGTGGCCCCAGGCAGAGCACACACCAAATCGGAGGCCGAGGGGCCCCGCCAACCAAATCGGAGGCCGAGGGGCCCCGCCAACCAAATCGGAGGCCGAGGAGCCCCGCCCACCAAATCGGAGGCTGAGGGTCCCCGCCCACCAAATCGGAGGCCGAGGGTCCCCGCCCACCAAATCGGAGGCTGAGGGTCCCCGCCCACCAAATCGGAGGCCGAGGGTCCCCGCCCACCAAATCGGAGGCCGAGGGTCCCCGCCCACCAAATCGGAGGCCGAGGGTCCCCGCCCACCAAATTGGAGGCCGAGGGTCCACACCATCCAAATCGGAGGCCGAGGGGCCCCGCCAACCAAATCGGAGGCCGAGGGGCCCCGCCAACCAAATCGGAGGCCGAGGACCCCCCCCCCAACAAATCGGAGGCTGAGGGTCCCCGCCCACCAAATCGGAGGCCGAGGGTCCCCGCCCACCAAATCAGAGGCCGAGGGTCCCCGCCCACCAAATTGGAGGCCGAGGGTCCCCGCCCACCAAATTGGAGGCCGAGGGTCCCCGCCCACCAAATCGGAGGCCGAGGGGCCCCGCCTACCAAATCGGAGGCCGAGGGTCCCCGCCCACCAAATCGGAGGCCGAGGGTCCCCGCCCACCAAATCGGAGGCCGAGGAGCCCCGCCCACCAAATCGTAGGCCGGGGGTCCCCGCCCTCCAAATCGGAGGCCGAGGGGCCCCGCCCACCACATCGGAGGCCGAGGGGCCCCGCCCACCAAATCGGAGGCCGAGGGTCCCCGCCCACCAAATCGGAGGCCGAGGGTCCCCGCCCACCAAATCGGAGGCCGAGGGTCCACACCATCCAAATCGGAGGCCGAGGGGCCCCGCCCACCAAATCGGAGGCCGAGGGGCCCCACCCACCAAAGCGGAGGCCGAGGGTCCCCGCCCACCAAATCGGAGGCCGAGGGTCCCCGCCCACCAAATTGGAGGCCGAGGGGCCCCACAAACCAAATCGGAGGCCGAGGAGCCCCGCCCACCAAATCGAAGGTCGAGGGGCCCCGCCCACGAAAGCGGAGGCCGAGGGTCCCCGCACACCAAATCGGAGGCAAAGGGACCCCGCCCACCAAATCGGAGGCCGAGGGGCCCCGCCCACCAAATCGGAGGCCGAGGGGCCCCGCCCACCAAATCGGAGGCCGAGGGGCCCCGCCCACCAAATCGGAGGCCGAGGGTCCCCGCCCACCAAATCGGAGGCCGAAGGTCCCCACCCACCAAATTGGAGGCCGAGGGTCCCCGCCCACCAAATCGGTGGCCGAGGGTCCCCGCCCACCAAATCGGAGGCCGAGGGGCCCCACCAACCAAATCGGAGGCCGAGGGGCCCCGCCCACCAAATCGGAGGCCGAGGGTCCCTGCCCACCAAATCGGAGGCCGAGGGGCCCCGCCAACCAAATCGGAGGCCGAGGGGCCCCGCCCACCAAATCGGAGGCCGAGGGGCCCCGCCCACCAAATCGGAGGATAAGGGGCCCCGCCAACCAAATCGGAGGCCGAGGGGCCCCGCCAACCAAATCGGAGGCCGAGGAGCCCCGCCCAACAAATCGAAGGCTGAGCGGCCCCGCCCACCAAAGAGGAGGCCGAGGGGCCCGGCCCCGCCCACCAAAGCGGAGGCTGAGGGGCCCCGACCACCACATCGGAGGCCGAGGGTCCCCGCCCACCAAATCGGAGGCCGAGGGTCCCCGCCCACCAAATCGGAGGCCGAGGGTCCCCGCCCACCAAATCGGAGGCCGAGGGTCCCCGCCCACCAAATCGGAGGCCGAGGGTCCCCGCCCACCAAATCGGAGGCCGAGGGGCCTCGCCTACCAAATCGGAGGCCGAGGGTCCCCGCCCACCAAATCGGAGGCCGAGGGTCCCCGCCCGCCAAATCGGAGGCCGAGGGGCCCCGCCCACCAAATCGGAGGCCGAGGGGCCCCGCCCACCAAAGCGGAGGCCGAGGGTCCCCGACCACCAAATCGGAGGCCGAGGGTCCCTGCCCACCAAATCGGAGGCCGAGGGTCCCCGCCCACCAAATCGGAGGCCGAGGGGCCCCGCCCACCAAATCGGAGGCCGAGGGGCTTCGCCAACCAAATCGGAGGCCGAGGAGCCCCGCCCACCAAAGCGGAGGCCGAGGGGCCTGGCCCCGCCCACCAAAGCGGAGGCCGAGGGGCCGCGCCCACCACATCGGAGGCCGAGGGGCCCCGCCCACCAAATCGGAGGCCGAGGGTCCCCGCCCACCAAATCGGAGGCCGAGGGTCCCCGCCCACAAAATCGGAGGCCGAGGGTCCCCGCCCACCAAATCGGAGGATAAGGGGCCCCGCCAACTAAATCGGAGGCCGAGGGGCCCCGCCAACCAAATCGGAGGCCGAGGAGCCCCGCCCAACAAATCGAAGGCCGAGCGGCCCCGCCCACCAAAGAGGAGGCCGAGGGGCCCGGCCCCGCCCACCAAAGCGGAGGCCGAGGGGCCCCGACCACCACATCGGAGGCCGAGGGGCCCCGCCCACCAAATCGGAGGACGAGGGGCCCCGCCCACCAAATCGGAGGCCGAGGGTCCCCGCCCACCAAATCGGAGGCCGAGGGTCCCCGCCCACCAAATTGGAGGCCGAGGGTCCCCGCCCACCAAATCGGAGGCCGAGGGGCCTCGCCTACCAAATCGGAGGCCGAGGGTCCCCGCCCACCAAATCGGAGGCCGAGGGTCCCCGCCCACCAAATCGGAGGGCGGGGGTCCCCGCCCACCACATCAGAGGCCGAGGGGCCCCGCCCACCAAATCGGAGGCTGAGGGTCCCCGCCCACCAAATCGGAGGCCGAGGGTCCCCGCCCACCAAATCGGAGGCCGAGGGTCCCCGCCCACCAAATCGGAGGCCGAGGGTCCCCGCCCACCAAATCAGAGGCCGAGGGTCCACACCAACCAAATCGGAGGCCGAGGGGCCCCGCCCACCAAATCGAAGGCCGAGGGGCCCCGCCCACCAAAGCGGAGGCCGATGGTCCCCGCACACCAAATCGGAGGCAGAGGGACCCCGCCCACCAAATCGGAGGCCGAGGGGCCCCGCCCACCAAAGCAGAGGCCGAGGGTCCCCGACCACCAAATCGAAGGCCGAGGGTCCCCGCCCACCAAATCGGAGGCCGAGGGTCCCCGCCCACCAAATCGGAGGCCGAGAGTCCCCGCCCACCAAATCGGAGGCCGAGGGGCCCCACCAACCAAATCGGAGGCCGAGGGGCCCCGCCAACCAAATCGGAGGCCGAGGGGCCCCACCAACCAAATCGGAGGCCGAGGGGCCCCGCCCACCAAATCGGAGGCCGAGGGTCCCCGCCCACCAAATCGGAGGCCGAGGGGCCCCGCCAACCAAATCGGAGACCGAGGGGCCACGCCCACCAAATCGGAGGCCGACGGTCCCCGCCCACCAAATCGGAGGATAAGGGGCCCCGCCCACCAATTCGGAGGCCGAGGGGCCCCACCAACCAAATCGGAGGCCGAGGAGCACCGCCCACCAAATCGAAGGCCGAGCGGCCCTGCCCACCAAAGCGGAGGCAGAGGGACCCCGCCCACCAAATCGGAGGCCGTGGGGCCCCGCCAATCAAAGCGGAGGCCGAGGGTCCCCGCCCACCAAATCGGAGGCAGAGGGACCCCGCCCACCAAATCGGAGGCCGAGGGGCCCCGCCCACCAAAGCGGAGGCCGAGGGTCCCCGCCCACCAAATCGGAGGTCGAGGGTCCCCGCCCACCAAATCGGAGGCCGAGGGTCCCCGCCCACCAAATCGGAGGCCGGTCCCCGCCCACCAAATCGGAGGCCGAGGGTCCCCACCCACCAAATCGGAGGACGAGGGGCCCCACCAACCAAATCGGAGGCCGAGGAGCCCCGCCCACCAAAAGTAAGTGCGGCCCCAAAAGTAAGTGCGCCCCCGGGTGCAAAAGTAAGTGCGCCCCCGGGTGCAAAAGTAAGTGCGCCCCCGGGTGCAAAAGTAAGTGCGCCCCGGGTGCAAAAGTAAGTGCGCCCCCGGGTGCAAAAGTAAGTGCGTCCCCGGGTGCAAAAGTAAGTGCGCCTCCGGGTGCAAAAGTAAGTGCGCCCCCGGGTGCAAAAGTAAGCGCGCCCCCCAGTCCCGTGTGTGAAAAGTGCTGCTGTAAAGCTGGTAGCGCTGTTCAAGCACCATGTATTTCCTTCAGGAAATGCCCATCTAATATATAATTGCCTAGAATACTACTTCCTGCAATTTGTGCCAACTTCCGTGGCTTTGTCCGGAGCTAATGTCCGGAGATAATGTCCGGAGCTAATGTCCGGAGCTAATGTCCAGAGCTAATGTCCGGAGCTAATGTCCAGAGATAAGTGACGTCACCAGTGTCCTACACCCAGGCAGAGCACAGGGGCCCCAGGCAGCATATGGGGCCCCAGGCAGAGCACAGTGGCCCCAGGCAGAGCACAGGGGCCCCAGGCAGAGCACAGGGGCCCCAGGCAGCATATGGGGCCCCAGG
Source organism: Ranitomeya variabilis (assembly GCF_051348905.1). NCBI lineage: Eukaryota > Metazoa > Chordata > Amphibia > Anura > Dendrobatidae > Ranitomeya > Ranitomeya variabilis. The sequence goes on from NC_135232.1 coordinate 585,948,135, forward strand.
CAGAGCACAGTGGTCCCAGGCAGAGCACAGGGGCCCCAGGCAGCCTATGGGGCCCCAGGCAGAGCACAGTGGCCCCAGGCAGAGCACAGGGGCCCCAGGCAGCATATGGGGCCCCAGGCAGAGCACAGGGGCCCCAGGCAGCATATGGGGCCCCAGGCAGAGCACAGTGGCCCCAGGCAGAGCACAGGGGCCCCAGGCAGAACATGGGGCCCCAGGCAGAGCACAGGGGCCCCAGGCAGAACATGGGGCCCCAGGCAGAGCACAGGGGCCCCAGGCAGAGCACAGGGGCCCCAGGCAGCATATGGGGCCCCAGGCAGAGCACAGGGGCCCCAGGCAGCATATGGGGCCCCAGGCAGAGCACAGTGGCCCCAGGCAGAGCACAGGGGCCCCAGGCAGAACATGGGGCCCCAGGCAGAGCACAGGGGCCCCAGGCAGCATATGGGGCCCCAGGCAGAGCACAGGGGCCCCAGGCAGAACATGGGGCCCCAGGCAGAGCACAGGGGCCCCAGGCAGCATATGGGGCCCCAGGCAGAGCACAGGGGCCCCAGGCAGAATATGGGGCCCCAGGCAGAGCACAGTGGCCCCAGGCAGCATATGGGGCCCCAGGCAGAGCACAGTGGCCCCAAGCAGAGCACAGGGGCCCCAGGCAGAGCACAGTGGTCTCAGGCAGAGCACAGGGGCCCCAGGCAGCTTATGGGGCCCCAGGCAGAGCACAGTGGCCCCAGGCAGAACATGGGGCCCCAGGCAGAGCACAGTGGCCCCAGGCAGAGCACAGGGGCCCCAGGCAGAACATGGGGCCCCAGGCAGAGCACAGGGGCCCCAGGCAGAGCACAGGGGCCCCAGGCAGCATATGGGGCCCCAGGCAGAGCACAGGGGCCCCAGGCAGCATATGGGGCCCCAGGCAGAGCACAGGGGCCCCAGGCAGAGCACAGGGGCCCCAGGCAGCATATGGGGCCCCAGGCAGAGCACAGTGGTCCCAGGCAGAGCACAGGGGCCCCAGGCAGCCTATGGGGCCCCAGGCAGAGCACAGTGGCCCCAGGCAGAACATGGGTCCCCAGGCAGAGCACAGGGGCCCCAGGCAGAGCACAGGGGCCCCAGGCAGCATATGGGGCCCCAGGCAGAGCACAGTGGTCCCAGGTAGAGCACAGGGGCCCCAGGCAGCCTATGGGGCCCCAGGCATAGCACAGGGGCCCCAGGCAGCATATGGGGCCCCAGGCAGAGCACAGGGGCCCCAGGCAGCATATGGGGCCCCAGGCAGAGCACAGTGGCCCCAGGCAGAGCACAGGGGCCCCAGGCAGAACATGGGGCCCCAGGCAGAGCACAGGGGCCCCAGGCAGAGCACAGGGGCCCCAGGCAGCATATGGGGCCCCAGGCAGAGCACAGGGGCCCCAGGCAGCATATGGGGCCCCAGGCAGAGCACAGCGATATTTTGGACCACTGTGCGGTTTTTCAGACCCCCTGTGTGATGTCTGGGGCCCTGTTCTTAAGTATATTAAAGATTAAAGTAACGTATATTAAAGTATATTATAGATCAAATTTGACACGTTTATGAGCACCATTGAGTGATATACTCAAGAATGACATAATTTTTCAACATTTTATGGTTTCAAACTGTAAACACTCAGAGTTTTTTTTACTTCAACCAGAAAACCTTAACGGTTCATAAAAAACTTGACTGTTCAGGATATGATAAAAGTCATAGTATTCTGAATCTTTAACTTATAAAGATACCTTTACATGGGGTGATTATTGGTTCCAGAGAGGCTTTCGGCCGATAATCGTACACATGGCTGGTGACAGGACAATACAATATAAACGTTCAAAGGTAAACACTGATAACATTAAAATCTAATATATAATTGCCTAGAATACTACTTCCGGCAATTTGTGCCAACTTCCGTGGCTTTGTCCGGAGATAATGTCCGGAGATAAGTGACGTCACCAGCGTCCTACACCCGCTCAGGGTGGACAAAGATATATGCCTTCGTGGTGCGCGGCACTTTTCTGATTGGTTGCCGCCTGCCGCGAGCGACCAATCAGAAATGTGCCGTACTGTCAAGAATTGTCAAGAGCTGGTGAGTGCAGCCATTTTTTGTTCTTTCTTACTATTATTTATTAATTGTATTATTCTTACATTTGAATAAATAAAGTATATATGGATTCTAGACTCCCGATTCTTTAGAATCGGGCTGCCATCTAGTCAATACATAAATAGATACTTATTCATCCTATCATATGTAATATAAAAGGCTCACCTATCGTATTATACATTACTACCCATCAATATCATAGAGTACATAATCCCGACATTTAACGGACAAGCTCAACCAGGACATAGAGATAAGGGGATGCAGATTACCAGTCACCAATATGCAGCTCCAAAGGACAATTTATAATGCATATACCTCTCAATCAGAGATTATCTCGGTGATAGTATATGGGACACAAACTAATAGTCAAAAAAATATAGCTATCCCACTATTTAAAAAAAAAAAATCTTATTAGCTCTGCAACAAATTTAAATACACTCACTGGCCACTTTATTAGGTACACCATGCTAGTAACGGGTTGGACCCCTTTTGCCTTCAGAACTGCCTCAATTCTTCGTGGCATAGATTCAACAAGGTGCTGGAAGCATTCCTCAGAGATTTTGGTCCATATTGACATGATGGCATCACACAGTTGCCGCAGATTTGTCGGCTGCACATCCCTGATGCGAATCTCCCGTTCCACCACATCCCAAAGATTTCATGTTGTTTACGCCAAATTCTGACCCTACCATCCGAATGTCGCAGCAGAAATCGAGACTCATCAGACCAAGCAACGTTTTTCCAATCTTCTATTGTCCAATTTCGATGAGCTTGTGCAAATTGTAGCCTCAGTTTCCTGTTCTTAGCTGAAAGGAGTGGTACCCGGTGTGGTCTTCTGCTGCTGTAGCCCATCTGCCTCAAAGTTCGACGCACTGTGCGTTCAGAGATGCTCTTAGGCCTACCTTGGTTGTAACGGGTGACGATTTGAGTCACTGTTGCCTTTCTATCAGCTCGAACCAGTCTGCCCATTCTCCTCTGACCTCTGGCATCAACAAGGCATTTCCGCCCACAGAACTGCCGCTCACTGGATTTTTTTTCTTTTTCGGACCATTCTCTGTAAACCCTAGAGATGGTTGTGCGTGAAAATCCCAGTAGATCAGCAGTTTCTGAAATACTCAGACCAGCCCTTCTGGCACCAACAACCATGCCACGTTCAAAGGCACTCAAATCACCTTTCTTCCCCATACTGATGCTCGGTTTGAACTGCAGGAGATTGTCTTGACCATGTCTACATGCCTAAATGCACTGAGTTGCCGCCATGTGATTGGCTGATTAGAAATTAAGTGTTAACAAGAAGTTGGACAGGTGTACCTAATAAAGTGGCCAGTGAGTGTACATCAATGCAGAGGTCTATAAAGATAGGCATTAATTTACACAAAAAGACAAGAGTGTGTATACAACTACTCACATAAGGAATATGACTCCTAAAATTACCATCATCTAGACAAACAAAAAAGTATATAACACAGTTAAAAACATTATACCAATAAGAAGCCTCAATAAAAACCTACAAGATACTATACGAGACAACTCTGTTGATTTCAATATTCATTCCCTTTGGATAAAGGGTATCAAGCTCAAATATCCATCTTAATTCTTTTTTCTTCAAGAGGGTAATACGATCTCCACCCCGTCTCAAAACAGGCACATCATCTATAACTCTATATCTTAAATGATTGACTGAATGACCCATTTCATGAAAATGTCTCGGTACAGGAAGTTCTATTAGCTTAGTCCTGATCGTGCTCTTATGCTTACTAATCCTTGCTTTAACCTCCATCGTGGTCTCTCCCACATAGAAGAGACCACATGGACAGCTCAGGACATTAACCACAAAACTACTCGTACATGTATACCGTTTCCGTATCTCATATTTCTTTCCTGTATGTGGATGACAAAAAGAAGCTCCCTTAACAATGTTGTTACAACATGCACATCCAAGGCAAGGGAAATTACCAAGACTTGGACGGCTTAGAGTGGTTTGTAGATCTTTCCTAGAGCTGCCAACATCAGACATAACTAGCTCATCTCTCAACTTCCTATGTGTTATGACCCCAATGGCAGAGGGTCTCAGGAATAAATACCAAGTCTGCAAACACAAAAAACCAGCTCATAGGGCAGTGGTAACTGGGCTGACCATATATCTAATCCTAGCACCACAAATAGCAGTAGCCGGGGAACGTGCCTACGTTGGTTCTAGACGTCTCGCGCCAGCCGGAGAACTAACTAACCCTAGAAGGGAAAAGAAAGACCTTTCTTGCCTCCAGAGAAAAGACCCCAAAAGTTGGATACAAGCCCCCAACAAATAATAACGGTGAGGTAAGAGGAAAAGACAAACATAAGAATGAGCTAGGTATTTAGCAAAGAGAGGCCCACTAGCTAATAGCAGAATATAGTAAGATGACTTATATGGTCAGCAAAAACCCTATTAAAATATCCACGCTGGATATTCAAGAACCCCCGAACCGACTAACGGCCGGGGGGAGAACACCAGCCCCCTAGAGCTTCCAGCAAGGTCAGAACTCACATTTAGTACAAGCTGGACAAAAATAGAAGCAAGCAAATAACCCAAAAAACGAAGAAGCAAGACTTAGCTTAATTTTGCAAGAACCAGGGCCAGCAGACAGGAGCAACAGAAGGATCTGATTACAACGATGCCAGGCACTGGACTAAGGATCCAGGAAGTTTATATAGCGACACCCCTGGACTAACGACCCAGGTGAGTGCTGAACTGAAGAAAGACAATCCCAGAGTCATATCACTAGTGACCACAAGAGGGAGCCAAAAAGTCTAATTCACAACAGTACCCCCCCCTTAAGGAGGGGTCACCGAACCCTCACCAAGACCACCAGGATGATCAGGATGAGCAGCGTGAAAGGCACAAACTAAATCGGCCGCATGCACATCAGAGGCAACCACCCAGGAATTATCCTCCTGACCATAGCCCTTCCACTTGACCAGATACTGAAGCCTCCGCCTGGAGAGACCAAGATCTTCTCCACCACGTACTCCAACTCGCCCTCAACCAACACCGGAGCAGGAGGCTCAACAGAAGGAACCACAGGTACAACGTACCGCCGCAACAAAGACCTATGGAACACGTTGTGAATGGCAAACGACACCGGAAGATCCAAGCGAAAGGACACAGGATTAAGGATTTCCAATATTTTGTAAGGACCGATGAAGCGAGGCTTAAATTTAGGAGAGGAGACCTTCATAGGAACAAATCGAGAAGACAGCCATACCAAATCCCCAACACGAAGTCGGGGACCCACACCGCGGCGGCGGTTGGCAAAACGCTGAGCCTTCTCTTGTGACAACTTTAAGTTGTCCACCACATGATTCCAGATCTGCTGCAACCTATCCACCACAGAATCTACCCCAGGACAGTCAGAAGGCTCCACATGTCCCGAGGAAAAACGAGGATGGAAACCAGAGTTGCAGAAAAATGGCGAAACCAATGTAGCGGAACTAGCCCGATTATTAAGGGCAAACTCAGCCAACGGCAAGAAGGTCACCAAATCATCCTGATCCGCAGAAACAAAACACCTCAAATAAGCCTCCAGAGTCTGATTAGTTCACTCCGTTTGTCCATTAGTCTGAGGATGAAAGGCAGACGAAAACGACAACTCAATGCCCATCCTAGCACAAAAGGATCGCCAGAACCTGGAAACAAACTGGGATCCTCTGTCAGACACAATATTCTCAGGAATGCCGAGTAAACGAACCACATTCTGAAAGAACACAGGAACCAGATCGGAAGAGGAAGGCAGCTTAGGCAAAGGCACCAAATGGACCATCTTAGAAAAGCGATCACATACCACCCAGATGACAGACATGCCCTGAGACACCGGGAGATCTGAAATGAAATCCATGGAAATGTGTGTCCAAGGCCTCTTCGGGACAGGCAAGGGCAAGAGCAACCCGCTGGCACGAGAACAGCAAGGCTTAGCTCGAGCACAAGTCCCACAGGACTGCACAAATGACCGCACATCCCGTGACAAGGAAGGCCACCAAAAGGACCTAGCCACCAGATCTCTGGTGCCAAAAATTCCCGGATGCCCTGCCAACACCGAGGAATGAACCTCGGAAATGACTCTGCTGGTCCACTTATCAGGAACAAACAGTCTGTCAGGTGGACAAGAGTCAGGTCTACCAGCCTGAAATCTCTGCAACACACGTCGCAAATCCGGAGAAATGGCTGACAAGATAACTCCCTCTTTAAGAATACCAACCGGTTCTGCGACTCCCGGAGAGTCAGGCACAAAGCTCCTTGAAAGAGCATCAGCCTTCACATTCTTTGAACCTGGTAAATACGAGACCACAAAGTCAAAACGGGAGAAAAACAATGACCAGCGGGCCTGTCTAGGATTCAGGCGTTTAGCAGACTCGAGATACATCAAATTTTTGTGATCAGTCAAGACCACCACACGATGCTTAGCACCCTTGAGCCAATGACGCCACTCCTCAAATGCCCACTTCATGGCCAACAACTCCCGATTGCCAACATCATAATTCCGCTCAGCAGGCGAAAACTTCCTCGAGAAAAAGGCACAAGGTCTCATCACAGAGCAACCAGGGCCTCTCTGCGACAAAACGGCCCCTGCCCCAATCTCAGAAGCATCCACTTCAACCAGAAAGGGAAGTGAGACATCAGGCTGGCACAAAACAGGCGCCGAAGTAAACCGGTGCTTCAACTCCTGGAAAGCCTCCACGGCTGCAGGAGCCCAGTTAGCAACATCAGAACCTTTCTTGGTCATATCCGTCAAAGGTTTAACAATGCTAGAAAAATTAGCAATAAAACGACGGTAGAAGTTAGCAAAACCCAAGAACTTCTGAAGACTCTTAACTGACGTGGGTTGAGTCCAATCATGAATAGCTCGGACCTTGACTGGGTCCATCTCCACCGCAGAAGGGGAAAAAATAAACCCCAAAAAGGGAACCTTCTGTACTCCAAAGAGACACTTTGAGCCCTTAACAAATAAAGCATTCTCACGCAAAACCTGAAACACCATCCTGACCTGCTCTACATGCGAGTCCCAGTCATCAGAAAAAAACAGAATATCATCCAGATAAACGATCATAAATTTATCCAGATACTTCCGGAAAATATCATGCATAAAGGACTGAAACACTGAAGGAGCATTAGAGAGCCCAAAAGGCATCACCAAGTACTCAAAATGACCTTCGGGCGTATTAAATGCGGTTTTCCATTCATCTCCTCGCTTAATGCGCACAAGGTTGTACGCACCACGAAGATCTATCTTGGTGAACCACTTGGCACCTTTAATTCGGGCAAACAAGTCTGACAACAGAGGCAAAGGATACTGAAATTTAACAGTGATTTTATTCAAAAGCCGATAGTCAATACAAGGTCTCAAAGATCCGTCCTTCTTGGCCACAAAAAAGAATCCCGCACCAAGAGGGGAAGAGGAAGGACGGATATGCCCCTTCTCCAGAGATTCCTTGATATACGAACGCATTGCGGTATGCTAAGGTACAGACAGATTAAATAGTCTTCCCTTAGGAAATTTGCTACCTGGAATCAAATCTATGGCACAGTCACAGTCCCTATGAGGAGGCAGAGCACTGGACCTGGACTCGCTGAACACATCCTGATAATCAGACAAATACTCAGGAACTTCCGAAGGAGTAGAGGAAGCAATAGACACCGGTGGGGAATCACCATGAATACCTTGACAGCCCCAACTTGACACAGACATTGCCTTCCAATCCAAGACTGGATTATGAGTCTGTAACCATGGCAAACCCAAAATGACCAAATCATGCATTTTATGCAGAACAAGAAAACGAATCACCTCCCGATGTTCAGGAGTCATGCACATGGTTACCTGTGTCCAAAACTGTGGTTTATTTTCCGCCAATGGCGTAGCATCAATATGCAGCGCCCCAGAGTCCTGGTCGTTGCAGTACTGTGGCTCCGCCACTAAGGGGAGCTGTGGTACGTCTGATGGCACTGAAGGAGTTCATCTGATCAGGTATCACAGACACCAATACATTTCACAGCCGGGCCTCCGGGGGGAGCTAAGGGTTCTATTCACTAGGCCACTCCCCACCATAGTGGGTAAACTGGGGGTCAGGCAGGAAGTTAGTCAGAAAGCTGACTGGGTTGGAACCAGGCAACACCTTGTGGCAGAGGGTGTTGTGGGGGAAGATACAGTAGGGTCTCTGTCAGGGGTGGGATCCTGACAGAGGCTTGGCAACTTGAACGAACGTAACGGGACCGTGCCTGCTCAGCATAGCGGCGGTGCCCAAGGAAGGACTAGAAGCGAGATAGATTGTGCTGAGTGAGAAACAAGATCACGCAGAAGGAGAAATACCAGTAGGGGTCGTGCTGTAAGACCGAGGCAACATCCTACTGAGGCGCACTACCGGTGGCCGGAACGCCGAGGGAGTATTATAACATTCAGCTTCAAGCAATACTTCAAACAGCGGCAGGACAGTCAGTCTAAGGCGGGCTGTCTCACCTAAATCACCTATGCAGTCTTGGGGGGCAACTTGTGGAGAGGGGCGACTCTAGGGTCCCGGAAGAGCTCCGAGCCTACCCGTCAAACGGGTGCCGTTCCAACCAGAACACCAGGGAGGGACGGGGAATTAGCAGAACATCATCTAATCGAGTTGTGAGGGAACTTAAGAAACAGACACAACAGTTGTGGGGACTTTCCGTAAGCACAGCAGGGAAGGACCACAACACATAGCGCTAGAAGGAAGGCACCGATTTCCACCTGTGAAGAGAACTCTGGAGGTGCCATTGGACCGGCCGGACTTGCGCAGCCTGGTGAACCGTATTCTGGACTGAGGACCCAGAGATCTTCAGTAAAGAGGTAAAGAGACTGCAACCTGGTGTCCTCGTTATTTACTGCACTGCACCACTACAGCCTCATCACCATCATCCGTTGTACCTATTTCACTGTGCGCCCCACGGCAGGGTCACGGACCGGGGCCTAGCCGCCGTGACAACCCCAGAGCAGAGACTCAGAGGCCCGGTACCAGGTACCCCTCGGCCCTGCGGCAGTGGGGGCGCTACAACTTGGCGTCACGAACAGGATCTACTTAAGCCTGAAGAATCAGGTCATGTGTGCCTTGGAACTGTGATTTACTGTGCTTGGACTGTGCTTTATTGCAAGGACTGTGTATTGCCATTTACCGCCAAAATCCGCCATTACAGCGCCACGAGGAGCGCAGGAGAAGAAGAAGGGCGTGGAAGTGGGCGTGAACAAACTGAAGAGCGCGAAAGACAATGGCCGCCCAGTCTAAATATTTCAGCACCGTGAGGACGTGTCTGTCAGCAGCCGAGATCCGCCTCCTAATCCTCAATGGAGGGCGGAGACAACGAAAACGAGACTCAGAGGCCTGGTACCGGGTACCCCTCGGCCCTGCGGCAGTGGGGGCGCTACAACTACCCCTCAGAGGGATAGGATTAACCAACGGCTCAAGAACAAAACCACAGCGCTTGGCAAATGACAGATCCATAAGACTCAGGGCAGCACCTGAATCCACAAACGCCATAACAGGGTAAGAGGACAATGAGCAAATTAAAGTCACAGACAAAATAAATTTAGGTTGCAAATTACCAATGGCGACAGGACTAACAACCCTTGTTAGGCGTTTAGAGCATGCTGATATAACATGTGTAGAATCTCCACAGTAAAAACACAACCCATTCTGACGTCTATGATTTTTCCGCTCATTTCTGGTCTGAATTCTGTCACATTGCATCAAATCAAGTGCTTGTTTAGACAACACTACCAGAGGATTAGCGGTTTTGCGCTCCCGCAAACGCCGGTCAATTTGAATAGCCAGCGCCATGGAATCATTCAGACTTGTAGGAATGGAGAAACCCACCATCACTGTTGTGGATTCTGTTTGTGGGCTCCCTCTGGTGGTTACTGCTGGTACTGGGTGACTTTGGTGGGTTGCGGCCTTTGGTTTCCACCTGTCCATCAGAGGCTGGGTGTTTCCTATTTTACCTGGCCTTTCTGTCATTTCCCTTGCCGGCTATCAATGTGTTCAGATGTGCTCAGTTTGGTTCCTGCCTACCTGCTCCCAGATCTTTCAGGATAAGCTAAGTGCTGATTTTCAGTTGTTTGGTTTTTGGTCCAGCTTGCTTAGAATGTCTCTATGCTAGCTGGTTGCTCTAGTGGACTGAGGTTCTCCCCATGTGCCATGAGTTGGCACATGGGTTCTTGTAATCTCAGGATGGTATTTTTGATTAGGGTTTTTTGCTGACCGCTCAGTCCCCTTTTGTATCTTTCTGCTTTCTAGTTTTCAGCGGGCCTCTATTTGCTAAGCTATATACATCATCTCTATGTGTGTGCCTTCCTCTCATTTCACCGTCAATACATGTGGGGGGCAACTATACCTTTGGGGTTAATTCCTCTGGAGGCAAGTGAGGTCTTTGTTTTCTCTGCAGTACTAGTTAGCTCTTAGGCTGGTGCGTGGCGTCTAGAACCAACGTAGGCACGCTCCCTGGCTATCTCTAGTTGCGTTTGTCAGGCTTAGGGCAGCGGTCAGCCCAGGTTCCATCACCCTAGAGCTCGTCCGATATTTGTTATACTTCGCTTGTCCTGTGCTATCCCTCGCCATTGGGGATTCATGACAGTATAGCCGGCCCACAAAGTGTTAATTGTTTGGTCTGAAGCAGGAGAAAAAGAAGTGTTCAAGGGAAATTTTTTTTTTTTTTTTCCCTTCAGAGTTTTGCTGCCTAGCCCTTAATTGCTGTCTAGCTGCTTCTTACCTCCTCTTAACCCTTGAATGGCTCTGATCTTAGCTGTTTATCATGGATGTCCAGAGTTTGGCTTCCAGCCTGAGTAATCTCGCAGCAAAGGTTCAAAACATACAGGATTTCGTGGTTCACACTCCCATGTCTGAACCTAGAATTCCTATTCCAGAGTTTTTTTCTGGAGATAGATCTACTTTCTTGAATTTCAGGAACAATTGTAAATTGTTTCTCTCTTTGAAATCTCGCTCCTCTGGAGACCCTGCTCAACAGGTCAAGATTGTTATATCGTTCCTACGGGGCGACCCTCAGAATTGGGCATTTGCATTGGCACCAGGGGATCCTGCATTGCTCAGTGTGGATGCGTTTTTTCTGGCATTGGGATTGCTCTATGAGGAACCTAACCTAGAGATTCAGGCTGAAAAGGCTTTATTAGCCCTCTCTCAGGGGCATGATGAAGCGGAAATATATTGTCAGAAATTTCGGAAATGGTCGGTGCTTACTCAGTGGAATGAGTGCGCCCTGGCTGCAAACTTCAGAAATGGTCTTTCTGAGGCCATTAAGGATATTATGGTGGGGTTCCCTGCGCCTACAGGTCTGAATGAGTCTATGGCTATGGCCATTCAGATTGATCGGCGTTTACGGGAGCGCAAACCCGTGCACCAGTTGGCGGTGTCTTCTGAACAGGCACCTGAGACTATGCAATGTGATAGAATTCAGTCCAGAAGTGAAAGGCAAAATTATAGGCGGAAAAATGGTTTGTGTTTTTATTGTGGTGATTCAGCTCATGTTATATCAGCATGCTCTAAACGCACAAAAAGGGTTGATAAATCTTTTGCCATTGATACTCTGCAGTCTAAGTTCATTTTGTCTGTGACTCTGATTTTTTCACTGTCTTCCATTTCCGTCGATGCCTATGTGGATTCAGGCGCTGCCCTGAGTCTTATGGATTGGTCATTTGCTAAACGCTGCGGTTTTAGTCTAGAGCCTCTGGAAGTTCCTATTCCTCTGAAGGGAATTGATTCTACACCATTGGCTATGAATAAACCGCAGTATTGGACACAAGTGACCATGCGCATGACTCCCGTTCATCAGGAGGTGATTCGCTTCCTTGTACTGTATAATTTACATGATGTACTAGTGCTTGGTCTGCCATGGTTACAAACTCATAATCCTGTCCTGGACTGGAAAACAATGTCTGTGCTAAGCTGGGGATGTCAGGGGGTTCATGATGATGCACCTCCGATTTCTATCGCTTCATCTACTCCTTCGGAGATCCCTGCGTTTTTGTCGGATTATAGGGATGTTTTTGAGGAGCCTAAGCTCAATTCGCTCCCTCCTCATAGAGAGTGTGACTGTGCGATAGAATTGATTCCTGGCAGTAAGTTCCCTAAGGGTCGTTTATTTAATCTGTCACTGCCAGAGCATACTGCTATGCGGAATTATATTAAGGAGTCCTTGGAAAAGGGACATATTCGTCCATCTTCGTCCCCTCTGGGAGCAGGTTTTTTTTTCGTGGCAAAAAAAGATGGTTCCCTGAGGCCTTGTATAGATTATCGCCTTCTGAATAAGATTACAGTCAAATACCAGTATCCATTGCCTTTATTTACTGATTTGTTTGCTCGCATTAAGGGGGCTAGGTGGTTCACTAAAATAGATCTTCGTGGTGCGTATAATCTGGTGCGGATAAAACAGGGGGATGAGTGGAAAACCGCATTTAATACGCCTGAGGGCCATTTTGAGTATTTGGTAATGCCTTTTGGACTCTCCAATGCTCCGTCAGTCTTTCAGTCCTTTATGCACAATATTTTCCGTGAATATCTGGATAAGTTTATGATTGTGTATTTGGATGATATTTTGGTGTTTTCTGATGACTGGGAGTCTCATGTTCTACAGGTCAGGAAGGTGTTTCAGGTTTTGCGGGCCAATTCTCTGTTTGTGAAGGGCTCAAAGTGTCTCTTCGGAGTCCAGAAGATTTCTTTTCTGGGGTACATTTTTTCTCCTTCTACTATTGAGATGGATCCCGTTAAAGTTCAGGCTATTTGTGACTGGACACAGCCTACATCTGTTAAGAGCCTTCAGAAGTTCTTGGGGTTTGCTAATTTTTATCGTCGGTTCATTGCTAATTTTTCCAGTGTTGTTAAACCTTTGACTGATTTGACTAAAAAGGGTGCTGATGTTGCTGATTGGTCTCCTGCGGCCGTGGAAGCCTTTCGGGAACTTAAGCGCCGGTTTTCTTCTGCTCCTGTGTTGTGTCAACCAGATGTTTCACTTCCTTTTCAGGTGGAGGTTGATGCTTCCGAGATTGGTGCGGGGGCGGTTTTGTCACAGAGAAGTTCTAATGGCTCGGTGATGAAGCCATGTGCTTTCTTCTCTAGAAAATTCTCGCCCGCCGAGCGCAATTATGATGTGGGTAATCGGGAGCTTTTGGCCATGAAGTGGGCATTTGAGGAGTGGCGTCATTGGCTTGAGGGTGCTAGACATCGCGTGGTGGTCTTGACTGATCACAAGAATCTCATTTACCTTGAGTCTGCCAGGCGTTTGAATCCTAGACAGGCTCGTTGGTCGTTATTTTTTTCTCGTTTCAATTTCGTGGTTTCATACCTGCCAGGTTCAAAGAATGTGAAGGCGGATGCTCTTTCCAGGAGCTTTGTGCCTGACTCTCCTGGAGACACTGGGCCTGCTGGTATCCTTAGGGATGGGGTAATGTTGTCCGCCGTATCCCCAGACTTGCGACGCGCATTGCAGGAGTTTCAGGTGGATAAACCGGATCGATGTCCACCAGAAAGACTGTTTGTTCCGGATGATTGGACCAGTAGAGTCATCTCCGAGGTCCATTCTTCTGTGTTGGCTGGTCATCCTGGAATATTTGGTACAAGAGACTTGGTGGCCAGGTCTTTTTGGTGGCCTTCCTTGTCTAGGGATGTGCGTACCTTTGTGCAGTCTTGTGAAGTGTGTGCTCGAGCTAAGCCTTGCTGTTCACGAGCTAGTGGGTTGTTGTTATCATTGCCCATCCCGAAGAGGCCTTGGACGCACATTTCCATGGATTTTATTTCTGATCTCCCGGTTTCACAGAAAATGTCCGTTATCTGGGTTGTGTGTGACCGTTTTTCTAAGATGGTTCATTTGGTGCCCTTGCCTAAGTTGCCCTCCTCCTCTGAGTTGGTTCCTTTGTTTTTTTCAGAACGTGGTTCGTTTGCATGGGATTCCGGAGAATATCGTTTCTGACAGGGGATCCCAGTTTGTGTCTAGATTTTGGCGGACGTTTTGTGCCAAGATGGGCATTGATTTGTCTTTCTCGTCTGCATTCCATCCTCAGACGAATGGCCAGACGGAGCGAACTAATCAGACCTTGGAAACTTATTTGAGGTGTTTTGTTTCGGCTGATCAGGATGACTGGGTTGCTTTTTTGCCACTGGCCGAATTTGCTCTTAATAATCGGGCTAGTTCTGCCACGTTGGTCTCTCCTTTTTTTTGTAATTCGGGGTTTCATCCTCGTTTTTCCTCTGGTCAGGGGGAATCTTCGGATTGTCCTGGAGTGGACGTGGTGGTGGACAGGCTACATCAGATTTGGAATCAGGTGGTGGACAATTTGAAGTTATCTCAGGAGAAGACTCAGCAGTTTGCTAATCGCCGTCGCCGTGTGGGTCCCCGACTTCTTGTTGGGGACTTGGTGTGGTTGTCTTCTCGTTTTGTCCCTATGAAGGTCTCTTCTCCTAAGTTCAAGCCTCGGTTCATCGGTCCTTATAGGATCTCGGAGATTCTTAACCCCGTATCTTTTCGTTTGGATCTCCCAGCATCGTTTGCTATTCATAATGTGTTCCATCGGTCGTTGTTGCGGAGGTATGAGGTGCCCGTTGTTCCTTCGGTCGAGCCTCCTGCTCCGGTGCTGGTGGAGGGAGAATTGGAGTATGTTGTTGAAAAGATCTTGGATTCTCGTGTTTCCAGACACAAACTCCAGTATTTGGTTAAGTGGAAGGGTTATGGTCAGGAGGATAATTCCTGGGTGGTCGCCTCCGATGTTCATGCGACTGATTTGGTCCGCGCCTTCCATAGAGCTCACCCTGATCGCCCTGGGGGTTCTCGTGAGGGTTCGGTGACCCCTCCTCAAGGGGGGGGTACTGTTGTGGATTCTGTTTGTGGGCTCCCTCTGGTGGTTACTGCTGGTACTGGGTGACTTTGGTGGGTTGCGGCCTTTGGTTTCCACCTGTCCATCAGAGGCTGGGTGTTTCCTATTTTACCTGGCCTTTCTGTCATTTCCCTTGCCGGCTATCAATGTGTTCAGATGTGCTCAGTTTGGTTCCTGCCTACCTGCTCCCAGATCTTTCAGGATAAGCTAAGTGCTGATTTTCAGTTGTTTGGTTTTTGGTCCAGCTTGCTTAGAATGTCTCTATGCTAGCTGGTTGCTCTAGTGGACTGAGATTCTCCCCATGTGCCATGAGTTGGCACATGGGTTCTTGTAATCTCAGGATGGTATTTTTGATTAGGGTTTTTTGCTGACCGCTCAGTCCCCTTTTGTATCTTTCTGCTTTCTAGTTTTCAGCGGGCCTCTATTTGCTAAGCTATATACATCATCTCTATGTGTGTGCCTTCCTCTCATTTCACCGTCAATACATGTGGGGGGCAACTATACCTTTGGGGTTAATTCCTCTGGAGGCAAGTGAGGTCTTTGTTTTCTCTGCAGTACTAGTTAGCTCTTAGGCTGGTGCGTGGCGTCTAGAACCAACGTAGGCACGCTCCCTGGCTATCTCTAGTTGCGTTTGTCAGGCTTAGGGCAGCGGTCAGCCCAGGTTCCATCACCCTAGAGCTCGTCCGATATTTGTTATACTTCGCTTGTCCTGTGCTATCCCTCGCCATTGGGGATTCATGACACATCACATTCTTAATGGCTTCAGAAAGGCCATTTCTGAAATTTTTGGCAATACACTTCAGCTTCATCCTGGCCCTGAGAAATAGCCAGCAAGGCTTTTTCTGCCTGAACCTCAAGATTGGGTTCCTCGTAAAGCAATCCGAGCGCCAGAAAAAACGCATCAATATTTGCCAATGCCGGATCTCCTGGCGCTAGCGAGAAAGCCCAATCCTGAGGGTCGCCCCGTAAAAAAGAGATAACAATTTTAACTTGCTGAGCTGAGTCTCCAGATGAACGGGGTCTCAGAGATAGAAACAATTTACAATTATCCCTGAAATTCCTAAACTTAAATCGGTCTCCAGAAAACAGTTCAGGAATAGGTATTTTAGGTTCAGACATAGAACTACTGGTAACAAAATCTTGTATGCTTTGCACACGAGCAGCAAGCTGGTCCACACTTGTAATCAAGGTCTGGACATTCATGTCTGCAGCAAGCTCAAGCCACTCAGAGGTAAAGGGGAGGAAGAGAGGAAAAAAAAAAACTCAGAATTTCCTTTCTTATTATCCCACTTCTGCAATGCATTAAACATTCAATGTCGGCCTGGCATACTGTTATGACCCCAATGGCAGAGGGTCTCAGGAATAAATACCAAGTCTGCAAACACAAAAAATCAGCTCATAGGGCAGTGGTAACTGGGCTGACCATATATCTAATCCTAGCACCACAAATAGCAGTAGCCGGGGAACGTGCCTACGTTGGTTCTAGACGTCTCGCGCCAGCCGGAGAACTAACTAACCCTAGAAGGGAAAAGAAAGACCTTTCTTGCCTCCAGAGAAAAAGTTGGATACAAGCCCCCAACAAATAATAACGGTGAGGTAAGAGGAAAAGACAAACATAAGAATGAGCTAGGTATTTAGCAAAGAGAGGCCCACTAGCTAATAGCAGAATATAGTAAGATGACTTATATGGTCAGCAAAAACCCTATTAAAATATCCACGCTGGATATTCAAGAACCCCCGAACCGACTAACGGCCGGGGGGAGAACACCAGCCCCCTAGAGCTTCCAGCAAGGTCAGAACTCACATTTAGTACAAGCTGGACAAAAATAGAAGCAAGCAAATAACCCAAAAAACGAAGAAGCAAGACTTAGCTTAATTTTGCAAGAACCAGGACCAGCAGACAGGAGCAACAGAAGGATCTGATTACAACGATGCCAGGCACTGGACTAAGGATCCAGGAAGTTTATATAGCGACACCCCTGGACTAACGACCCAGGTGAGTGCCAAACTGAAGAAAGACAATCCCAGAGTCATATCACTAGTGACCACAAGAGGGAGCCAAAAAGTCTAATTCACAACACCTATGCCTCCTATAAGAAAACAATGGAGGTAATTGAAATTCATCAACATCAGTGTGGCGCTTACCCAACAAAGGCCAATGCCTTCGTATGATATCCGAGATTCTTTTACTCATACGATTATATGTTATCACAAACGGTATCCTTTTGCTTGACTCAACAGCCATTTTAGGAGCCAAAAGATCGTCACGTCTCTTAGCCAAGGCCCACCTTTTAAATTCTTCAAAGTCGACCTTTGAATAACCTCTTAATAAAAATTTCCGACACATTTCGTCAAGTCTATCATCAATAAGAGTTTCACAAGAGACAATTCTTCTCACTCTCAGCAGTTGACTCCATGGCAAGGACTCCACCATCCTACGCGGATGCTCACTGGAAAAATGCAATAAATTATTCCTGTTCGTATTTTTGACAAATAAATCCGTATGTAGGAAACCTCCAACCTTATAGATACAGGTGTCAAGAAATTGCATCCTTGTTTGGAAAAAATCCATGGTGAATCCAAGCTCAGAATAAACGTTATTTAGATGCTGGTAAAACAATTCAAGCTCATCCCTGTCACCATCCCATATCAGAAAGATGTTATCGATGTAACGCCGCCAGCCCCTGACATGACTCCAGAACCGTGAACCGTACACATGTTCGTCCTCCAGGACAGCCATATAGATTTTCGCATAAGTGGGGGCCACATTGGACCCCATGGCTGTCCCACGACGCTGCAGGTAGTAATCATCCCTGAAGAGGAAAAAATTCCTCCCCAGGAAGAACTCCAACAGCGTCAGGACAAACCGTGCACAGTCCGGAGCCATATCGGAGCCAGCAAGCATCACACCGACAGCTTGCTGGGAGTACTGGTGACACGCGCAGCGGAAATAGCTGTATGGACACTGAATGAGGATTTAAGACATGCGCGTTGCCGTCTCTGATTTTTAGCTGTGCGGGCGCTGGATGAGGATTCAAGACATGCGCACTGCCGTTCCTGACTTAGAGCTGTGCGGACATTACCTGGCTTTGGACATGCGTAGCTGGGATGGCTCTCCAGATGATGTATGAGCTGACTGGACTTGCGCAACGATGCGCGCTGCATGTTGGGGCGATGCGGTCACATGATATATGGCTCGGCATTCTGATTGAACTGCGGCTTCCATGGACACACCTATGGGGGTGGTTATCGCTATGGTAACCGCAAATGCTCTGTACTGATAGGTGGAACATTGTATGTTTACATTTCTACAGCGGGAAGTTTTTTATACTATTCTGTGCTGGGATATAGGTATAAGAGCAATCGGGGTTAGTGGATCTATGTTAGATTGGGTGTTTTTATGA
The DNA here is from genome assembly GCF_051348905.1 of Ranitomeya variabilis. Classification (NCBI taxonomy): domain Eukaryota; kingdom Metazoa; phylum Chordata; class Amphibia; order Anura; family Dendrobatidae; genus Ranitomeya; species Ranitomeya variabilis. The sequence goes on from NC_135232.1 coordinate 585,966,498, forward strand.
TTGCTACGCAAATTGAATGTTTTTTATGTTTATAAGTGATTTTCTTGTCATAATGTGTTTTTTCTATTATTGTGCTGTATCCCTATTGGTGTTTTGATAACTAGGGGGTCGTACTAAGGGTATATAATGGTGGTTAGAATGTTATGTACTGTGCTTGATAAAGGTCTTCTGACCGAAACGTCGCCGAAGGAGGCAGAATAAAATGTAAGCTACTTTTTCACTGTCCATTGTGGCGCTGTCTTTTTTACTTTTTTTGGATATGGACTTTTATCTGGGATGGACCCCCTGGTGTTGACGTGCGCCCTTATGTCCACAGAGGCTTTATGATTGCAGGGTGCGGTTCAACTTCTTTTTTGTTGGATTGTTGTACCTCATTCATCTATGGTCCTATCAAGGTCAAAAGATGTAACTTTACCTTTGGGAAATAAAAAGAAGCAATTACTCTGCGTAGGCGGTAGCCATACACCTGCAGGAAGCACAATAACAGTAGTCCGATAACCGGAAAAGTGGAATAGATGTAGTTCTTGAAGCTCATGATGACTGGATTCGGAAGGCAGGCTGTGGAAGAGGAGATCTGTGAACCCTAGCTTCACACTATACATTACATAGACTATACTATCCATGCACAAATGTTCGAAAAATCAACTTTATAGGATTTTTCCCTGTCTGCACAGGTGGACGTAGTCAGATAGTGCTTGCAAAAACAAGCACTTTTGCAATTTACTGCTTATTCAAATTTGCAGCTGTTCTTGAGATATTAACACTTTTATTTACATCTCATTTCCTAGGAGACCGACCACCGCTGCTGTCTTGCTTGTAAGTACTGCTCTGAATCTGGCCAGTGTTAAGAACTAACGGCACTCTCCAGGGATCCCGGCCAGCTTCAAAACAATAAAAAAGAGCTGGTCAACCCTGCACATGTTCTACTGTCTAACAGCGGTGATCGGTCTCCAAGGCAACAAGCTGTAAACAAAAGAAAAGTGTTAATATCTCAAGAATAGCAGAAATTTTTAATAAGCAGTAAATTGAAAAATTGCTTGTATTTACAAGCTCTGTCCGATAATATCAATTTATGAAGATGGGAAAAACCCTTTTGTCATGATAATGTAAAAATGCTATATTATGAGTTTAGTTTTAGAAGGTTCCATGGCACAGACATGCGCTGCAGATTCGACCCCCCTTTCTTCACTGCATTCGCTGATACAAAAACAAAGCCCTATGGCAGACATACTCTGTGCAACTTGATACCAATGTGTAGCAGCCCCCACTGAGCAGTTTATGGCTTTCAGCTGCGAAAGCCAGCTTCTGTGTAAATCCCTCATTTCCCCCTCCCACCTGATACCAGCCAAAACTGTTACAAAGTTACATATACTGGCGCCGATCCAGGCTAGAGATATAAGGATTATATATTCTGGATGGCCATCGAGAGATCTATAGCTCACTGAAGTCACTAGGAGCTAAACCCAATGAGTTGCAAAGAGCAGATTTCTCCATAAGTGGGTCATGTAACTATGCCATGTTTACGCTTAAAAGAATCCCCCCGACGTGGTGCACATCCTGATTACTGTGTCGTTCGTATACGAGGTTCATACAGCGAGCTATGTATAAATGGTTTGTCATAACTCTAAGAAAAGGGGAGGATTCAGCCTCTGAGTGAGGTCACCAAAGGGGGAGTACCTTGGTTTTAGACTGGGAAATAAGTGAGTGAAGCAGCAGTCTTCCAGTGTCTTTTGTCCTGAGTCGAGCTGCGAGATAGATGTGTGAGATGCACTGGGATATATGCCCATCCCCCACAGCACATCAACTTTAATCCCATTTTATTTGTAATTGTACTTTACATACACTACTTGTCTACTTTTATAATACCTTTTTATACTTCTGTAAACACTACTTACCTTTTTTGGAGTAAAATATAAAATTAATAGCTTTGTCTCTCCTTGCTCTATGACGAACTGTCACGTCCTATGAAGTGAATTACGCTACTAATTTGGGTTGTCTCTGGACCCGTTACTACGTAAGAAATCGGAGCTGGTGGCAGCGGATTTGTCCTGTGCATTTGGGAGGCTTTGTAGCGACTGGCAGCATTGATAATTATTGTTCCCGCCTGAGTGGGAGTAGTTATATCGCCCTCGTTGCAGCGTGCCCATTAGCATGTACAAAGTAAGGCAGCCTTTCTCGCGACTAATTATCCTAGGTACAGTTCCCTGACTGACCTGAGGGTAAGGGGGGCGCCTGAGAGCTGCAAGTTCCAAACCGGAACTGGGAAGTGGGATATAGATAAATCCCCTTCAGAAAGGAACCAGGAGCAAACAAACAACCCCGCTTCATGACAAATTGGTGTGAGTGGTGGGGATGATAAAGGTATCCCAGTGAACCGTGACACCTTTTAATGAAACCTAAAGGCTTGTCATATGGAGAAGGAGAACAGGGATGTTACATAACTTTAGAAACTACTAAGTCTTGAAACTTTCTATCTTAGAAATATCCTCTATGAAGAGCTCACTTGTAATCCTTCTCTAGAAGTGCACTCACTTACTGTAATTTTTGTTGAGCTCTGCAAAGCTACTGCTTGAGATGTTAAATGCTTTAACTGTGCCCCGCAGAAGCCGGGAAATCATAGTCTCACCTTCCACTATTATTTCTAGCTTGTGATCAACTATGAAGAGATAAGAGAGATTTACGACAGGTCCATGTACAAAAGAAAATATGTTTATAACTTGTGCAAGACTATTCCACCTGTACCTTATACATCTACTGTTCATGTGCAGCTAGCATGTGGTCTAATGGACATGGCTCTTCCATCAATGATATACGGTCAAACCTCCTTAAGGAGATCACCTCAAAATTGCTGTGAAAAGTGTTCATCTATTGGGTGGTCTTCTCAAAGTATCTCAGTATCTAGTTATCAACTGGATAAGTAGATCTTCTTAAAATGGTAATCTTTCGAGCAGGCTTCATAGTAAAACTTTTAGTACATTGATCTTCCAGTAGACCACCAGCAGCTGGACCATAGTGTTACTCACCGGTGAAGATGGTGGGGATGTTAAAATGTTTGTTGAGAGTCCTGAAGATGTGGATAAGAAGACGGTCAAGGCAATTGGTCAAGATGAAGAGGATTAAGTAAGGAAGACACATCACTATCTCCTTCATCTATAAAAGAAAAGAAAGCCCTCCCATGACCACCATGTCCACTCAGCTGTCGTTCACGTTTCCTATGTCTCAGTGTTACCCCCTCACCATAGTGTTTCTCTCAAGTTTCTGCACACAAGGACTGCAGGGAAACACAAAGTCCTTCTTCTCCACTGTCCTCAGTGGCAATAAATGCTTCTTCTTCTGTAAATTACAGATGTTAAGGTGAAGAGCGATGGTTAAAAAACATATTTATGCCTCCAAATATTTTACCAATCGGTGAAAAAGCACCAGACATTGGACAAGGGTGAAACATCTTATCATGCTTAAATTCAGAGGGCTTTTGGGCAGAGAAGTGATTAGGCGCATCCAGAAATCACCATCTTAAACACCAAAAGACCTTGCCCTGTTAGTAACTCACTCTGCCACAAACTCACAATTTTAAATGCCTTGAGATCTATCATCAGGTCAAAAGTAGGCCATTTTTCTTATTTTATGGCCGCTGTTTCCCTGATTATTCCATCTTTCGTATTTTTAACATCCACTATACGGTTCCAGAAATATGGTCCGGTTTATTTAGTGTAGATCAGCCTATAGACACGCCCCAGAGGATCCTGTGAGACACACCTCTTTGATGAAGACAATAAAAGGTAGTGCAGCGCCCCAGAGTCCTGGTCGTTGCAGTAAAGTCGCTCTGCCACTAAGGGGAGTGATGTTAAGTCTGATTGCACTAAAGGAGTTCACCTGACCAGGTATCACGCACACACTACACTTCACACTCCGGCCACCAGGGGGAGTGGTTCTATCTAGTAGGCCACTCCTCACGCTCTGGTAAAACTGGGGGTTGGACAGTAAGTTAGGGAGAAAGCAGCCCGAGAGAGTTCGGGAGAGGGCCTGTCAGGGGTGGGATCCTGACAGCGGTCTAGCGAAAAGGACAGATCGTTACGGAGCCGTGCTTGAGTGATATAGCGGCAGGCTTCTTAGAAAGGACACGAAGCGAGGTTTATTGTGGAGAAGTGAGAAGCGAGATCATAGTACAAAGGAGAATAGAACCAGTAGGAGTCGTGCCTTAAGATCGTGGCAACATCCTACTGAGGCACATAGCCGGTGGCCGGGGCACCGAGGAAGTAACAGACTCTACGCATTACTTCAAACTACGGCAGGACAATTAACTTCCGGTTGGTTGTCTCACCCTTTTACACCTAACGATGACATGGAGGCAACTGTGGGAGAGGGGCGTCTCTAGGGTCCCAGAATAACTCCAGGCCTACCCCGTCATACGGGTGCGTCCTAGCCATATCATCTGAGGGACGGAGAAGAACATCAGAACAGAAACGAGAGTTGTGAGAAAGAACATCAGAAACAGACACAACAGTTGTGAGGACTATCCCGTGGTGCTCAGCAGGGAGGTACTACAACACACAGGCGCTAGAAGGTAGGCACTGATTTCCACCTGCAAAGGGAACTCTGGATGTGCCTTCGGACCGGCCGGTCTCAGCCAGCCCTGTTAGCAGTGCTCTGGATGGCGGACCCTGAAGCCTTCAGTAAAGAGGTAAAGAGACTGCAACCCTGTGTCCTCGTTATTCATCGCGACTTGCACCACGCACCACCATCATACCTTCCATTGGACGCCCCTTAGCAGGGTCACGGACCGGGTCTGGCCACCGTGGCAGCCCCAGGACCGAGACAGAGAGGCCCGGTACCGAGTACCCTGCGGCCCTGCGTCTGGGGGCGCTCCAGTAGCATGAAATATAAAGACTCGTATTTCTTCAATAGTACAGTGCATGTTTGGTGACAGGTCCTCTATAACACCCACATTTATCCACTCCCCTCAGCTTGACAAATTTTGATGGCCATTTCTTTTCTCCCAGACTCCCAAGGCACACTCTACAGGACATCACCTGAAATCCAGAATTGTTTCTCTGGATTTTAGACAGTTGGGAGTTATATCTGTCCTGAGTAGATCAGCTATGTGATACCTCTCACTCAGTATCCTCAGTTATCTCCATGAGACTTACCAGTTTTCTCCTGCGAGCATCAATCTGACGGAAGTAGGTGGTGACATAGTGGTTGTCGTAGAGGATGTTCTTGTTATAGTTGATGGTATAGTTGAAAGCACTAAATAAGAAAAAGCAAAGTTTGGGGAAAACCTTTTAAAGACCATATCACAATGGTAGTTACCTGGGGAAAACCACTAGCCAGACCTACAACAGGTTTCGGAAATGCAATCTATTAATAAGCTCCAGCTGTTTAGTCTACACATCAAGGGGAGTGTAAAATGGAGTTCCATCTTAATGTAGGATCAATTGAGCCATCGTTTATTTATGTTTTGTGATGCTCTTTTTTATAAAATATAATTATATAGATCAGAGCAACAATAACTCAATATCAACTCTAACAGAAAAACTCCCATCAGCATATATATAATTAGAAAATGGAGTCAAAAAACCTGTCTTTTATGTAAAAAGTTGTAACATTTATTTAATATCAAAATCTATCAAATTCACCATATAGAATATTGTAAAAACACACATAGTCATTAAATAGTAACTACACAAGCAAAGGATACAGGTAACACATCCACACTTCCACACTAATGTTACATAGTCCGACCCGAGGTCTCAGTTTCCGGGGCTGGCGTTCCACTTCCACACTACGACCATTATGGGTGAGGTTCAGTCCTATATACATATTTATTACTAGGCGCTCTGGCCGGACATTGAGTGTTTGCTACTATAATATACATTATTGAACCTGAGACCTCGGGTCGGACTATGTAACATTAGTGTGGAAGTGTGGCTGTGTTACCTGTATCCTTTGCTTGTGTAGTGACTATTTAATGACTATGTGTGTTTTTACAATATTCTATATGGTGAATTTGATAGATTTTGATATTAATAATAATAATAATTTTTATTTATATAGCGCCAACATATTCCGCAGCGCTTTACAACTTATAGAGGGGACTTGTACAGACAATAGACATTACAGCATAACAGAAATTACAGTTCAAAACAGATACCAGGAGGAATGAGGGCCCTGCTCGCAAGCTTACAAACTATGAGGAAAAAGGGGAGAAACGAGAGGTGGATGGTAACAATTGCTTTAGTTATTTGGACCAGCCATAGTGTAAGGCTCGGGTGTTCATGTACAGCTGCAGGAACCAGTTAACTGCCTAAGTATGTAGCAGTACAGACACAGAGAGCTATTAACTGCATAAAGTGTATGAGAACATGATGCGAGGAACCTGATTATGTTTTTTTTTTTTTTTTTTAAATAGGCCACACAGGGATAGTTAGGTTAATGCATTGAGGCGGTAGGCCAGTCTGAACAAATGAGTTTTTAGGGCACGCTTAAAACTGTGGGGATTGGGGATTAATTGTATTAACCTAGGTAGTGCATTCCAAAGAATCGGTGCAGCACGTGTGAAGTCTTGGAGACGGGAGTGGGAGGTTCTGATTATTGGGGATGCTAACCTGAGGTCATTAGTGGAGCGGAGGGCACGGGTAGGGTGGTAGACTGAGACCAGAGAGGAGATGTAGGGTGGTGCTGAGCCATGGAGTGCTTTGTGGATGAGGGTAGTAGTTTTGTACTGGATTCTGGAGTGGATGGGAAGGTAGAGGCATCGGTGTAACGGTTGGTGAGGAATATGATCCTGGCAGCAGCATTCAGGACAGATTGGAGCGGGGAGAGTTTGGTAAGAGGGAGGCCGATTAGTAGAGAGTTACAATAGTCCAGACAAGAATGAATAAGTGAGACAGTAAGAGTTTTTGCAAAGTCGAAAGTAAGAAAAGGGCAAATTCTAGAAATGTTTTTGAGATGCAGATAAGAAGAGCGAGCCAGTGATCGGATGTGGGGGGTGAATGAAAGCTCGGAATCAAGGATGACCCCAAGGCAGCGGGCATGTTGCTTTGGAGTAATGGTGGAACCGCACACGGAGATGGCAATGTCAGGCAAAGGTAGGTTAGTAGAGGGAGAGAACACGAGGAGTTCAGTTTTTGACAGGTTCAGTTTCAGATAGAGGGACGACATGATGTTAGAGACAGCGGTAAGACAATCACTGGTGTTTTCTAAAAAGGTCGGCGTGATAACAGGAGAAGAGGTGTATAATTGGGTGTTGTCAGCATAGAGATGGTACTGGAAACCAAATCTGATTGTTTGTCCAATAGGGGCAGTGTACAAAGAGAAGAGGAGGGGGCCTAGGACTGATCCTTGAGGGACCCCAACAGTAAGGGGAAGGTGAGAGGAGGAGGAACCAGCAAAACATACAGTGAAGGATCGGTCAGAGAGATAGGAGGAGAACCAGGAGAGAACGGTGTCCTTGAGGCCGATGGAGCGGAGCATAGTGAGGAGGAGCTGATGATTCACAGTATCGAATGCTGTGGAGAGATCCAAGAGAATTAGCATGGAGTAGTGACCATTAGATTTAGCTGTTAGTAGGTCATTAGAGACTTTAGTGAGGGCAGTTTCAGTAGAGTGTAAAGAGCGGAAGCCAGATTGAAGAGGGTCGAGAAGAGAGTTATCTGAGAGATAGCGGGTAAGACGGGAGTGGACCAGGTGTTTGAGGAGTTTAGAGATGAAGGGAAGATTAGAGACAGGTCTATAATTAGCGGCACAATTTTGGTCGAGGGAGGGTTTTTTAAGTAATGGATGTATGATGGCATGCTTAAATGAGGAGGGAAAAATACCGGAAGTATATTAAATAAATGTTACAACTTTTTACATAAAAGACAGGTTTTTTTACTCCATTTTCTAATTATATATATATTTTTTATAAAATGCATCAAAAATATTTTCATCGCTTATGGAACACTGTTAGTGTTTCTGCCTCTCATACTCCAGATCCTGGGATGAGTTCTGGCAGTGACCAATTGGATAAGAAAAGTTAAACCCCTGCCTGAAATGTGACTTACATGTATGGTATATCACATGAGTGTATGAAACGGCCTATGGAGCTCAGCCAGCATCATACCCGTGTTATAAAGCCAGCATCTGCATGTAACAGCGATCGGAGCCTTGCTCAAATTGCTGCTGCTAAATTAAATATCAATTTTTGACAATAGCATTTAAGGTACGGCCCAGGTGGTGTGCCATTCTGTGCGTCCATCGGCTCCCCCACAACACAATTGCTGGGGTCTGATGAAGGACCCCTTGGCTGTCCCCACAGGTACGGCTTCATAGGAGTCTTTGATTTAAGCTACCGTATTTACTGCGATGTTGCAGTATATAGTAGTGATTAGATGATTGCAGGATTAAGTCCCCTAAAAAGACTTAAAAAATATACAGTATATATATAAAATAAATAAATTCAATTCACCGCATTAAATAGATAAAAGTTATCCATCTCCAATCACCACACTTGGCAAAACTAATGACCCAAGAAGAATATTGACTTCCTACTGAGCTGTAGGTTTTCGCTAAGGACTCCCAACAAAACATATTGTGAAGTCAAGAGTAATGATTGCTTTACTAATGACTGCTTACGAGGTAAAGAGGAAGATGAACATGCAGGACATGATGGTGTTGATGAATGGCAACTTCCTCAGCACCCACACCTGCTTCTTCCTCAAGGTTTCCACAACTTCTTCAGTCATACTGAGGTCAGAGATGTTGATTCCAGCCAACATGTTCATCTCTTCTTTCTGTTTCCATAAGAAGAAAAGAGAATGAAACAAGAGGAAAACAATGACACAAACAAGTATAGGGTTATGATGTTGAGAAGAAACATGGACCCTCATGACTATGGTGCTGGTGAAGTTCTTATCCAGATTGTACACCGTTTCATTAACCAGGTCGAAGATGTGGCCGAAGTTTCCTTCCAGCGGCAGTCTTTTTTTGCACCACTTGTTGATCACTAAAAGAGAGACATTGTCAGTGCCGGTAGCCTGCCGCTCCCATCTGGTCTTTCATGCCAGCTATAATAAGTATTCTACTGAAATGTAAGGATCTGAAAAGGTTAGCTTCTGAGAATTGCAGATGTCTAGCTAGCTTTGCATGACATCCAGGGGTTAGGCTGCATGCAGAAGATTGCAGAGAACATTTAGAGTTGTCATCCTGACAAACCTGGGTACAGAAACTATGCTCTTCATACCACCAGACATATTGACATGAGCTACATGACAACTAAGGCCATATGTCTACATTTGGCATGTGCCGCGTATTGACCAGTAGAACCTACTAGGAAGAGTAACAGTAATGGACCCATTGGACTCCAGACTATTTATGTAGACGATCAGAGAACTAAAGATACTAGTTATTACTCACAGTACATGACATTGCAGAAAAATGTGAATTTCATGGGTAGGCAAAGCAGGTGGTTCAGGACGGGCAGCCAGATGACACGCATGCACTCCTCATGCTTCTGAGCGAACCAATCTTTACATTTGTTTATGCCCTGTTCTACCACATCTGTTCGGAGAGAGAAAACAGCAGCTTATGGGCAGAAGCAGGGCAAAGTAGCTATAACACCCTTATGACCAGTCTAAGAGGACCACCAACTTCGCTAACTCACCACACTGAATGGAAGGTGTCCACAGAGGAACCATCCCTTCATCAACAAGTGTCGTTGTCCAAGAGGTATTGCAGGCTTCATATACTTACACTCGCAACGCAACATGATCTTTAGCTCCATCAACCTCTGCGTGGACAAGGTTTTTTTCTTATTTTGCAGCGGTGCCTCGGTTTCCTTGTTGTATCCCTCAGTGCTTTCCATCTCATTCTCTACATCTTTGAACAGTGATACGATGTTTCTACTTCTATTTTTCAGCTCCCTAGAAGTTCCCTAGAAATTAATGCATCTAATGGAAGTCATCTAGGAATCCATTTCCTGGGCTCAACTTGGGGGTGAGTGGAGTGATTGAAATGGCTCCGGTCTCCTCTAGATTAAGGCAATCCTGGCCTTGCAAGCGAGCTGCAGTGGCATTTAACACATGCACAGTGTTCAGATGAAGCTCAGGTGAAGCTAAGTCCAATACATCTCACTTCACAAATGCCAGGACTAAATGACTCTTTGAACCCTTTAAGTGAACCCTCTGGTTGTTTTCTAAGGTTCCTTCCTTATAGGGCACATATGTCAAACTCTGGTCCGTAGGGTGAGTATATTTGACCCGCAAAGCTGGGCAGATCCCTGAGTATATTTGGCCCGCATCTGAGATGCCGATAAAGTTAAAAGTAATGGTGGAGGAGGTAGTGTCAGCTGGTTCTCCCTCTCCCATTATTCCGCCTCTGCATCTAACGTCTTAGCACAGTATGTGCGACGTCATTACAACGTGGCTGCTGTACTGAGCTATGCAGAGGATCTAAGAACACTATGTGGGTCATTAAACTGTATGGAGCACTAGATGGGGCCATTATACTGTATGGAGCACTATGTGGGGTCATTATACTGTAAATCTATGTGGGGCTGTTATACTGTATGGAGTGCTATGTAGGGCCAGTATACTGTATGGAAGATTATGTGTAGCCATTGTACTGTATGGAGCACTTTTTGTGGCCATTACACTGTAAGGAGCACTATGTGGGGCCACTTTACAGCATGGAGCATGATGTTGGGTACATTATTCTGTATGAAGTGCAATGTGGGGCCATTATACTGCATGAAACTCTATGCACTTTTTGTGGTCATTACACTGTATGGAGCACCAAGCAGGGCCATTATACTGTATGGAGCACGATATGGGAATATTATACTGTATGGTGCACTTTTTGTGGCCATTATACTGTATGTAGAACTACATGGGGCCTATCATACTGTATGGAGCACTATGTGGGGCGATTATATTGTATGAAGCACTTTTTGTGGCCACTATACTGTATGGAGCACTTTTTGGTGCGTTATACTGTATGGAGGACTATGTGAAGCCTATTATACTGTGTGGAGTGCTATGTGGGGCCAGTATACTGTATGGAGCACTATGTGGGTTCATTATACTGTATGCAATTCTATGTGGGGCCTATTATACTGTATGGAGCACCACGTGTGGCCATTATACTGTATAGAAGTCAATGCAGGGCCCCGTTATACTGTATGGAGAACTATGTGGAGCCATTATGCTGTATTGAACACTTTTTGTGGCCATTATACTGTATGCAGTGGCGTAGGAAGGGTGGGGTGGGGGGGCGGTCCGCCCCGGGCGGCACAATGCGGGGGGCGGCGCTGCAGCTGTTTAAAGGCTTGTTTCCATTTGCGAGAAACACGTCCGTATCTCGCATGTGGAAACCAAGCTGTGGCGCCGGCACTGTGGAGCGGAGCGTGCGGCCGCATAGGAACACATGGAGCTGCACAGCTCCGCTCGAAAGTGCCGGCGCCAGAGCTTGGTTTCCACATGCGAGATACGGACGTGTTTCTCGCAAGTGGAAAGGGGCCCTCGCTATTGACGTGAGGGCCCGAGCCCGCACGTCAATAGTTAACAGCCGCCAGCCAATCTGAGGCTGGCAGCTGATGTCAGTCCCAGCGTGCATGTCGCCGGCGTCTGACGTCATTGTCAGTCGCTGGCGAGTGCACGCTTCAGCTGCATGAAGATCAGGAACGCGGCAGGTAAGCAGAACTTGTTTGTTTTTTTTAATTGAGAGCGGCGATAGGGGGGACCCAGGGCAGAAAGCTGGACACTGGGGGGCAGAAAGCTGGACACTGGGGGGCAGAAAGCTGGACACTGGGGGGCAGAAAGCTGGACACAGAGGGGCAGAAAGCTGGACACAGAGGGGGCAGTATGCTGGACACAGAGGGGGCAGTATGCTGGACACAGAGGGGGCAGTATGCTGGACACACAGGGGGCAGTATGCTGGACACAGAGGGGGCAGAAAGCTGGACACTGGGGGGCAGAAAGCTGGACACTGGGGGGCAGAAAGCTGGACACAGAGGGGGCAGTATGCTTGACACAGGGGGCAGTATGCTGGACACTGGGGGGGCAGTATGCTGGACACTGGGGGGGGTCAGTATGCTGGACACTGGGGGGGCAGTATGCTGGACACTGGGTAGGCAGTATGCTGGACACTGGGGGGGCAGTATGCTGGACACTGGGGCGGCAGTATGCTGGACACTGGGGGGGCAGTATGCTGGACACTGGGGCAGGATGACAGACATGGCAGCATGACTGGAGACAGATGGGGCAGGATTGGAAACAGATGGGGCAGGATTGAGACACAGGGGGCATGATTGGAGACGGGGCAGAATGGTGATACAGGCATGATTGGAGACACTGGAGGCAGGATTGGAGACAGATGGGGCAGGCTCATGGGGCAGGATGGATACGATGGAGACAGATGGGGCAGGATGGGGAGATCATATGGGGCAGGATGGATACTCATGAGGGCAGGATGGAGAACATATGGCTGACGCCAGGAATGAGACACACGGGGCCAGGGTGGGGAATATTATTACCATAGGGGCTAATTAAGGGATATTATTACTGCAGTGATGTATTTATTTTATTTTTTGAGTATACTGTTTTAAATGGAGGGGCGGTCCTATTACTGTGTACTGTAGAGTGACACTATGTCGCCTTCTTCATGTGGTGTAATGTAGAAGTTGGGAAAATTATGTAATGTGTTATGCAAGTGGAACTCGAGATAACTGTGTTATTTCCTGCATAGACGAGTCCTGGCTGGATGAAGTGATGGCGGTCTGTGCGGGATGAAAGATGAAGGGCTTTACCTAGAGACGTCACTGGTGAGTCAGTGTGTTACCTATACACTGACACTATACACTGTATACTGTATACAGAGCTCCTGTGTATAATTTCACTAGTGATCACTGTATTACCCGTACACAGACACCGCATACTAAGTACAGATCTCCTGTGTATAATGGCACTTATGGTGATAGTATTGTGGGGTTTTTTTATTATCAGTATTGTAGTATTCAGTCACTATGTGGTGGTAATATGTGGTCTGGTCATGATGTTGTGGTATTTGTTCCTTGTATTTGATATTATTTGATCACTGTGGTGGTAATATGTCATCTGGTCATGGTGTGGCGGTATTTGTGCCTTGTAGATAGTATTATAGGTCACTGTGGTGATATGGTGTCTGGTCATGGTGCTGTGGTATTTGTTCCTTGTATGTGGTATTATAGGTCATTTTAAAAATTGAAAAATAAATAAAAATATACCTAATTTGTATTGCATATTTTAACAAATATTTAATAGGTTACAGTAGAGTAGGGCCCGGCCAAAAGAGTCTACCTTGTCATTTTGGTGGCTTAAAAAAATCTCTTGAGCCGGGGGGGGGGCGCCAAACTCGGGAACAGCCCCGGGCGGCAAAAGCTCTAGCTACGCCTCTGACTGTATGGAGCACTATGTGGGGCCATTATACTGTATGGAGGACTATGTGAGGCCCAATATGTTGTATGGAGAACTTTTTGGGTCCTTTATACTGTATGGAGAGCTGTGTGGCGATTAGAGTTGGAGAATCATACTGTGATGGGGTCATCATTGATTGTTAGGGAGATTGAAGGAAGGGAAGTATAGTAAGGTTATCATACTGTGCGTATGGAGGGTCATGTGGAGGAATTCACTATGGGGGTATCATACTGTGTTTGGGGCCACCACTTTGGTTTGTGGTTTACTTAATTATCTGTATTATTCAAGGTTTTTTTATCTGTTGTTATTACATAGTTATATTAGGCCACTGGGCTTTTTGCTTTTTACTGCTTTTACTTAACAAATTATATTATTCCAATATTTAATTCTAAAATCCACTAATGAAAATGTACTTTGTTCGTGGGACAACCCCTTTAAGTTTGATTCCATATGAAAAATTAATCGTTATATTTAATGATAAGGAAAAACATCCTCAAATGTAGACTTTTTTTTTAATAAATATCAAGGTTCGCAGCAACTTTGTCCAAGCTTTTAATTTTGGCCCCCTGTGTATTTGAGTTTAACATCCCTGCTCTAGGGTATCTATATGCCTGCTCACCAGCAATTCTTTGAAGATCTTCTTCATGGGCCTCGTTATATCCTTCCACATCATTTTAGTGTGGTTTATCTGTTGGTCCACAGTGCAGCTCACTGATCTTGCGATTTCTTCAATATTCTGCTGAAGATTTACAACTGGTCCTAGCAAAAAGTGGCCGTGTCACTGATCAGTGATAGATGTTATTCGATCAGTGGAAATAACGACAAATTTATTTTTTTTACCTGCATAGATTGAGGCCATCACGTTGATAATTACATATGTCCGACCCTCCTTGCCCAGAAGGTTGGGAATAAGAACAAGTGTAGAGCAGCGAAAGTAGGTAGAGGTCGCCCATCCCAAAGCAAATGTCCCTGAGGAATGACAAATCGGAGAAAGAAGAGCAGAACATATATGTACATGAAAAACGAACCCAAAGACATAATGTGTCCGACAAGAAAACTACAACCATGGTGGAGGTCTTCTTCACTTTCTCAGGCCACAAAAGGTTCTCAATCCAGACCACAGTTTCCTCACTGTCTCAGGCCACAGAAGGTTCACAATCTTGGTAACACTTTCCTTGCTGCCTCAGGCCACAGAAGGTTCACAGTCCGGGCAATAATTTACTTGCGTTCTCAGGTCATAGAAGGTCCACAGTCAGCAACACAGTTTCCTCACTTTCTCAGGCCATGGAAGAGCTTGGCGTTACAGGGCGCAGTTTTTATTGTTATCTCAGGCCATGCTGTCACAAAACTGAAGCAGTATTTCCCCTGGGCAATTGGCTCCTTCCCTGTCCCTCAAGCTAGGAGGACCCTTGGCTATCCTTGTACTCCACATTACCCCTCAAGGTGGAGATGCTGGGGTCTCATACCTTGTTATGCTCCTATATGCACTCTGATCTGTTTCCTCCCCTACCCGGGGAGGTATGTAAGAGAATATAGGAAAGCAAAAACCAGACAGACAAGGGAAACAGAGAGGGATAAAAGAAAACTACAATCATACAAATGCACTCACTAAACAACCTAGTGGAAATCAAGGGAACAGTAGAAGGGGTAACCCAAATGGGAGAGGATTAGGATAAACACACAATACCAAATCCACACAGATATCTTCTGTAAACTACACCAACCGACTGCTATTATATTTTAGAATTCTTTATTTCTTCTATTTTAGAATTCTTCTTCACCACCAAACCAGGAAGTTGTAACTATCACTGGCAACTCCCAAGTGCCAGTGAGGAGCATATATACCAGAGGGGAGTGGCCAACACAGAACGGCTGAGACAATTCAGGATGGAGAGCTGCAGGAGATTAACTGAACTGATTAACCCCTGCAGTGGCAGAGCAAGGAAACCTGCACTATTTAATAGGATGGTGAAGAAGTTCTTATCAGTGCAGGAGTTTGTATAACCAGACACCACAATCTTCTGGTCCCTCTCTGTCGTGGTATCCCCATGACATATATTATCGCAACACAGAGGGTCTTAAAGTACATTTGAACTAGCTGATTATCGTGAACTTATTATCTGGAACTTTCCTAAGAACACTTGTTTCCCGTACAGAGAAAATAAGCTTCAATTTGCAGCTAGGATTGAACCATATCTTACCTACCGGATTCCCCGGTGCCTTTTCTTATTTGTAGGCAAAGCCCAACAGCACTTGCCCAAGCTCAATTTTTTAACTCAGGAACTTCTGAAAATGCCAATAGGTTGCAGTTTGGACTTGAATCTCTCTGAACTCTACTTTTGTGTCAGATGCAAGCAGGTCTCTACGCTTTTAACTAACCTGCCATCACGCCATTGGTATAGTTGCGCTCCCTGGCACATTTTATCTAACTACCATCTACTTTGCCTGACCATCAGGCGCCATCAATTGTAGCTTTTGTGGTAGCTTCCTTTGGTGCCCTTTACTGGTGACCTTAATCATACAGGGTACTTAAATGGAAAGTGCTCACGTTACTCTAAGAGGCCATGAACATAACTCAGGTTGGACAACATAACACTACCAGGTTCAACACCGTTATGGCCCAAACAAATAAAAAACATCTCAAAGGAGATGCGGAGTTGAAAGGTGTCATGAGACTCAAGGTATGTCCTGTCACCCAATTTACCTGAAATCCCGTACATGAATTTTATCTTCTGCTGCTCTTCCATATCCATTGGATGCACAAACAACAAGTAGACCCCTGCAGACATAAACATAGAGCGGGCATCACATTAGAAGAAGACATGCACATACATGCTACAATTCCATGGTCAGATGTGTCATCCATACAACATCTTCATCATTACCAAGTCCAAGGATGGATCCGACCGTGGCTCCTAGGAAAAACTTTGAGACCTTAAATTGTTCATCGCTGCTGAACAGGAAGCGGAAACAAGCATCAGGGAGAATGAAGGCACATACCCTCTTCAGAGCTGGAAGACAGAAGGAGCAGAGGGCCATTGACCTTGTGATCCACGTCTAAACATGACCCCATATACAGTACAGACCAAAAGTTTGGATACATCTTCTCATTTATAGATTTTTCTGTATTTTCATGACTATGAAAATTGTACATTAACACTGAAGGCATCAAAACTATGAATTAACATATGTGGAATTATATTCTTGTGGGTAAATATATTTTTATTAAAGAGAAGAGAATTTTACAAGAAAAACAGTAGTTGAAAACTACGACAATGATCAAAGTACTTTTTCTTATAATATACAATTCGAGAAGAGTAACACAAAAAACACTCGTTCACAAACCTTGCATAAATCTTACATAAAAGAAAGAAAAAAAAAAACGGTAACTTTAACATATAAGCAATAACTCCTTGCCCCCGCAACAGGCAAGGACTTTCATTACCGTGAATAAAAGAAAGCATACCTAAAATCAGTTCGCCCATGTCCCCTAGAGCGAGACATGCACGCAAATAGTAACATTATAAAAGTAACTGGTAAATCATGGTACAGACCTATCACACCGAGCTGGTGGAAGGTGAACAGCTCACCCAGGGGGGAGATAGAAAGAAGAAAAAATAGAGGGGGGAGCCCAATTAGGTGGGGCTCAAGAAAAGATATATAAAATGAGAACACGAAAAGAAAAGAAGAGTAGCTTAGTAATCGACTGTAGAATAGACAGGTGAATTTAGGTAAACAGGTCAGGGAAACGAGCAGAATCTTTAAATAGAATCCATTCAGTCCAGATACCTAAAAAGGAGACCCTTGTCTGTGAAAGGTCTGCATCAATTTCCTCCATCCTAAAGATGGTTTCAAATTCTGAAAACCACTCCACAACATCGGGGGGAACCGGGTCTCGCCATCAGCGGGGGATCACCGTCCTAGCAGCCGCTAGGCAAAATTTAAGGATGTCCTTTTTTTGGGATCCCACCGAACCGGGAATCATGGAGAGCAATGCCAACTTCGGAGTACCGGTGATGTGCTTGCCTGTGATCAAACCATAATTTCGGAACACTTGGTCCCAGAATGTTCTAATCAAGGGGCAGCCCCACCAGATATGCAAAAGGGAGCCAATGCCATTTCCACACCTCCAGCAGCAGTTTGAAATTGAGGGAGAAAATTTGTGTAACCTGTCAGGTGTGAGGTACCACCTATATTGCAGTTTATACCCCTTCTCTGAGGCCTCACTGGAACTCGGGAGTTTATGGTTCATCAGGAAGCAACGCTCCCATTCCTCATCCGACAAAGTCCGCCCTAAATCCTTCTCCCAAGCAGACTGGAAATAGAGCCTTGCGTCAGAGTCAGGTGTTGAAAAAATTGAGTAGAGGGAAGAGATTCCCCTGCTCGGGGCGTTTCCACCGGCAAACAACAGTTCCAAGGGAGAGAGTCTACAGTTCGAACCCCTTGGCAAATTCAAAGAGGCCAGGAAGGACCGGACCTGCAAGTACTCCCACCAAAGAAGTTTAGTGGAGGGAGATTGGGTTTGGAGGGAACAGAGGGTGGGAATCTCGCCACACTGTAAGATATCACCAACCCGTATGTCATCCTCAGATTTCCATCCCATGAAGGCTTTTCTGTGAATGCCCGGAGGAAATGCCGGGTTGCAAAAAATAGGTGTAAGAAGGCTGGCCCCAAGAGGAGCGGACCCCTTCACACCACTGCAGTGCCATGCCCTCATAGCCTCTGAGGTTAGGAAGGAAAATCTCCCCCGTTGAAGAGCATATTGCTTTGGGATCCACTGAAGATAATGAAGAGGCAAATCGGACCATTCTTGTTCCAACTCTACCCATTTTTTAAATTTAATTTTATATTTCCAGTCCAAGAGGCGAACTAATATGGCCGCCCTGCAATAGTTTCGAAGGTTGGGTAGACCCACCCCACCAAACTGGCGTGGCCTAGATAAAACCTTGTAACTCATCCTCGGTGTTTTCCCCTTCCAGATAAAACGGGAAATCAAGGACTGTATTTTAATAAAAAACGATTTATGTGGCCAAATGGGAATCGCCTGAAAGATATAAAGAAATCTCGGCAGGATATCCATCTTAACCACCTGAATCCTACCGAGCCACGACAGCCTCAATGGGCCGTAAGACTCCAGAAGGGATCCCACCCTGTTCAAAATGACCTGATGGTTCAAAGAAAATAATTGAAGAGGATCCGAGGTGAGGTTCACCCCGAGATATGAAATCTGATCCTGTTGCCATCTAAAGGGGAAGGCCCGCTTCAAGGAAGCCACCACGGAAGAAGATAGAGAAATGTTTAGGACCTCAGTTTTGGAGTAATTAATCTTGAAGTTACTTAAATCCCCGAAGGATTCGAACTCCTTCATAAGCACTGGAAAAGAGACGACTGGGTTAGAGACGAAGAGGAGGATGTCGTCGGCAAATAGGGCCATTTTATGGTTAGAGTTTCCAACCTGAATCCCTGAGATACTGTCATTAACTCGGATAGCCTTAGCCAAATGCTCAATAACTAAAACATATAATAGGGGCGACAACGGGCAGCCTTGTCTAGTACCGTTCTGAATATAAAAACGATCGGACAAAGATCCATTGACTCTAACACGAGCTGAGGGTTTTGAATATAATGACATAATTTTCCCCAGGAAATTGGATTGTAAGCCAATATGGGTCAGGGTCTCCCGTAAAAAGTCCCAATGGACTCTATCAAAGGCCTTGTCCGTGTCAATCGACAGAAGACAAAGAGGGGACTTTTGCATCTTGGTCCTCTCAATAAGGAGAAGAGACCTGATAATGCTGTCCCGCGCCTCGTGGAATTATATTCTTAACAAAAAAGTGTGAAACAACTGAAATTATGTCTTATATTCTAGGTTCTTCAAAGTAGCCACCTTTTGCTTTGATGACTGCTTTGCACACTCTTGGCATTCTCTTGATGAGCTTCAAGAGGCAGTCACCGGGAATGGTTTTCACTTCACAGGTGTGCCAGGTTTAATAAGTGGGATTTCTTGCCTTATAAATGGGGTTGGGACCATAAGTTGTGTTGTGCAGAAGTCTGGTGGATACACAGCTGATAGTCCTACTGAATAGACTGTTAGAATTTGTGCTATGGCAAGAAAAAAGCAGCTAAGTAAAGAAAAATGAGTGGCCATCATTACTTTAAGAAATGAAGGTCAGTCAGTCCGAAAAATTGGGAAAACTTTGAAAGTGTCCCCAAGTGCAGTGGCAAAAACCATCAGCGCTACAAAGAAACTGGCTTACATGAGGACTGCCCCAAGAAAGGAAGACCAAGAGTCACCTCTGCTTCTGAGGATAAGTCTATCCGAGTCACCAGCCTCAGAAATTGCAGGTTAACAGCAACGCAGATTAGAGATCAGGTCATTGCCACACAGAGTTCTAGCAGCAGACACATCTCTACAACAACTGTTAAGAGGAGACTTTGTGCAGCAGGCCTTCATGGTAAAATAGCTGCTAGGAACCACTGCTAAGGACAGGCAACAAGCAGAAGAGACTTGTTTGGGCTAAAGAACACAAGTAATGGACATTAGACCAGTGGAAGTCTGTGCTTTGGTCTGAAGAGTCCAAATTTGAGATCTTTGGTTCTAACCACCGTCTTTGTGCGATGCAGAAAAGGTGAACGGATGGACTCTACATGCCTGGTTCCCACCGTGAAGCATAGAGGAGAAGGTGTGATGGTGTGGGGGTGATTTGCTGGTGACACTGGTGACACTGTTGGGGATTTATTCAAAATTGAAGGCATACTGAACAAGCATGGCTACCACAGCATCTTGCAGCGGCATGCTATTCCATCCGGTTTGCGTTTAGTTGGACCATCATTTATTTTTCAATGACCCCAAACACACCTCCAGGCTGTGTAAGGGCTATTTGACCAAGAAGGAAAGTGATGGGGTGCACACCAGATGACCTGGCCTCCACAGTCACCAGACCCGAACCTAATCGAGATGGTTTGGTGTGAGCTGGACCGCAGAGTGAAGGCAAAAGGGCCAACAAGTGCTAAGCATCTCTGGGAACTCCTTCAAGATTGTTGGAAGACCATTCCCGGTGACTACCTCTTGAAGCTCATCAAGAGAATGCCAAGATTGTGCAAAGCAGTCATCAAAGCTAGAGGTGGCTACTTTGAAGAACCTATAATATAATACATATTTTCAGTTGTTTCACACTTTTTTGTTAAGTATATAATTCCACATGTGTTAATTCATAGTTTTGATGCCTTCAGTGTGAATGTACAATTTTCATAGTCGGGAAAATACAGAAAAATCTTTAAATGAGAAGGTGTGTCCAAACTTTTGGTCTGTACTGTACATATAATAATAAATAAATAATCTTTATTTTTATATAGCACTAACATATTCCACAGCGCTTTACAGTTTTGCACACATTATCATCGCTGTCCCCGATGGGGCTCACAATCTAAGTTCCCTATCAGTATGTCTTTGGAATGTGGAAGGAAACCGGAGAACCCGGAGGAAACCCACGCAAACATAGGGAGAACATACAAACTCCTTGCAGATGTTGTCCTTGGTGGGATTTGAAACCAGGACTTGAAATAGGTTTGTTTGGAGAGGTGAAGGACAGAGTTGTATGTTTGAAGCATGAAGTTATAATGGATGAAATCTTCGGGTAGATGAGATTTTCTCCAGAGACGTTCGGCGCACCTGGAGCACCGCTGTAGGAGACGTGTTTGCAGCGTGTGCCAGGATTGTCGCCATCATCTGTGCCGAGTTGCTCTATGTATAGGAGGTGCAGCTTCATCCAGGGCACGTTGCAAGGTTTCATTATAATGCTTCAGTGCAGATTCAGTACATAAAAGGGAAGAGATAGGGGCCAATGATGATTGCAAGTCCTTCATAAGTTTCTGGGTGTTAATGGCCTGTATGTTTCTATAAGTGTGGAGAGTGGGGGTGACCTGAGCAGGATGGTAGTTCTTGATAGAGAAAGATAGAAGGTTGTGGTCAGAGAGCGGGAGAGGGGAGTTTGTGAAATCATCCACTGAGCAAAGCCTGGAGAAGACCAAATCGAGGGAGTATCCGTCTTCATGCATGGGAGAGTTAGTAAGCTGCAAAAGACCGAGAGAGGAGGTTAGAGATAAAAGGTGAGAAGCAGATGGGGAGAGAGGAAAAGCAATGGGGATGTTGAAATCACCCATGATGAGGATGGGGATGTCACAGGAGAGAAAGTGTGGAAGCCAGGTGGCAAAGTGATCCAGGAACTGATGGGAGGGGCCCGGAGGACCATACACCACTGCCACTCGCATGGAGAAGGGGATGTAGAGTCTGACAGCATGGACCTCAAAAGTAGGGAAGACAAGTGAGGGTACTTGGGGGATAACTTGGAAGGTACATTTGGTTGATAGGAGCAGACCAACGCTTCCACCTGCTCTGTTGTCCAATCTTGGGGTATGAGAAAAGTGTAGTCCACCATGTGAAAGAACAGCAGCAGCAGCAGCAGCGGTGGTGTATTACTGCTGGATCCAGGTTTCAGTAAGAGCCAGGAGGTTAACAGAATTAGAAAGGAAGAATTCATGGATGAAGGAGAGTTTATTACACACAGAGCGAGAATTCCAAAGGGCACAATTGAAAGAGACAGAAAGCATGCATGGGATATTAATAAGGTTAGAGGGGTTTCTGAGTGTAGCAGTTGGAAGGTTTGACTTGCTATAACATTGGGGGGCTGGGGTTGGGAGAGATGTCTCCAGCGACTAGGAGAAGGAGGATGGAAAAGTGAGCAGATAGTTAAGTGATTTGTGAGAGCGTCTCTTGTGTTGGATGGTGGAACTGAATGGATCTGTGCAGTTTAGCAATGTGAACAGAGCATGAGTGCTATACATAGGAGAGGCAAGGACAGAGGGGCCGATATGGATGGAGTGTAAAGAGTTAATGCAAGGATGGTGGATGTGAGTGAATGCAACAGCCAGGATATAGATTATACAAATGCATATGGTGAATATTTATTGTAGTCCAAGTGTACAGGAAATACGTTTATTTAAATGTCTTACCTGTCTCCTGCCCTGTCTAACTGCCATGGTATAACTGCAGGTACTTTGAAAAATGTACATAAATGCTATCCCCTGCATAAATGCTTCTCCAGGCTATGTCTGAATATATAGGATGCTTCCTCTTAGTTCTATCACTATTTTACCTCGTTAGCAATCAATCAAACTAAGTTAAGACAGCAGGACACAATAAATGTAGTGAACAGATAAATTAGTGTGTAGGCCTACATGGATCATAAACCTCTTTGAAAAAGTTACATGACCTCACAGCGTTAAGGGACAAGCAAAGTAAGATGAATAATCTAGATACAATTACATATGCTTGCTGACATGAATAGAGATGACTGGACATATGCAGGATCTATGTAGAAGTTGAAATGAGCTAGATACCATTACATATGCTTGCTATTATTAAGAGGATTTAGTTTAAGGTCTGTCATTAAGAGTATCTGATCTAGGGTCTGTCATTATTAAGAAGATCTAGTCTGGGGTCTGTCATTTTTAAGAGAGTCTTGTCCCTATCCATAGGATATGGGATAACTTGATCGCTGGGGTTCTGAATCCTGAAAACCAAGCTTTGCAAAGGATAATTTTGGATTCTGGAAATACCCTTTTAGGACAGTCTGGTCTGGGGATCTCTATTTTTTTAGAGGGTCTTTACTTTCTTAGGAAATGTGTATATATTTAGCGACCGGGGGTCAGTATTCCTGAGCTCCTCACATGTTTTCGGGTGGGGAGGATACATCCTATATAAGTGAAAAAAGTCATAAAATAAAAATGTTCCCCTTCTCCCTCATGCCCCCTGTAAGGTTGTCATGTATGCCACAGATAGTCGGCACTTTCTTACTTGTGTTTGGTCTTTTTTCTCTTCGTCTTCTTTTGTTTTCCTCTTTGATGTCTTCACTTGACATTGCGTCCATCCAGTGATCTATCCAGACAATCAAATATGGCTACATGTCACACTTTGGGGGCGCCACACATGGTTGGACCTAAAGTAAAATGGGGCCATGACATCAGTAACGGTGTCTAATCTGATGTGACATCTGCCTGAGATTAAGACGTAATCATAAGTTTTATGGGTTGTAGATGATGGCGGCCATTTTTATTAGCAGTTGAAACTGTTATTACTAATGAATATTCATTAACTAGAAAATATCTCCACCCACTAATGAATATTCATTAAGACAAAGCTCCGCCCACTGATTCATGAGCATGCTCAGTACTATCACACCATGATATATAGGCTCTTGGGCCCCTCTTCCCTTTCAGTGTCCCCTCCTCGCCAATAACATTTTTTTCTTTTTTGGTGTATAGAGTTTTATTGTGTCCTGTTTTTCTTCATTCCGACTTGTAGATTTTAGCATTTCCATCTTGAAGTCCGTATGACTTCCTGATCTCTTTTTCTAAAAAAGAGTTTCCAAAAATTTCCATTATGATATGGTAATAGTTCAGATAGTTACACATTCAGCGATACCAAATATGTAGGTTTTTCATTTTATTTTTTAGATTCAAGTTTCAGAAAAAGGGGTTAATTTTAAATATATTGTTTTTATTTTTGTTGAAATATTTTTGACATTTTTTTTAGTACCCCCACAGGACTTGAACCTGTGGTCACTTGTACAATTCACTTCAATACTTTAGTACTACGGTGTATTGGGAAATTGCCGATCTCACATGAAACCTTCAGTAGGCCATGACAAAGCCATCGGCAACCCATTTTCAACCTCTTAATTGCTGCTGTCACAATTGACAGCTGCATCTAAGGGGATAAGCTGCTGCAATGCAGTTAGACTCAGGTGCCAGCTGTACAACATGGCTGGCACCTGTGCTGTGTGCAGCAGGCTCAGCTCCGTATTCTTGGGGTGGAATGTCTTGTAGTGTGCCCTCTTATTCTGTACACGTATACACCATTATGTATTTGCTGTCAGACCTCACGTTATTTCCATATTCACATTGCACAACTTAGTACGGTACATCATGTGAGCTTCCGCCATTGGTTATTATGAGTATATGTTCCTCTAACTGTCACCAATTTGCAGTTTCATGTCCTTTATAATAAAAGAAATGCTGAATCATAAAGTTGAGTTTTCGTTCCTAAACATCAGTCTTTAGACCACATACTCTCTTTATAAAGGCCTGAATAAACCACTGAAGTCTTTCATTATATCTGAATTTGTATTTTTATGGCAGCACGATTTAATCCACAAACTATCCTTTTATAACGTCACTGTGTGTAGGTATGTGAGCTCTGTGCTGTTATTTACAGTGGGTACAGAAAGTATTCAGACCCCTTTAAATGTTTCACTCTTTGTTTCATTACAGCCATTTTATTCTCATTAATGTACACTCTGCACCCCATCTCGACTGAAAAAAACAGAAATGTAGACATTTTTGCAAATTTATTAAAAAAGAAAACCTGAAATATCACATGATCATAAGTATTCAGACCCTTTGCTCAGTATTGAGTAGAAGAACCGTTTTGAGCTAGTAAAGCCATGAGTCTTCTTGGGAATGATGCAACAAGTTTTTCACACATGGATTTGGGGATCCTCTGCCATTCTTCTTTGCAGATTCTCTCCAGTTCCATCAGGTTGGATGGTGAACGCCATTTTCAGGTCTCTCCAGAGATTCTCAGTTGGGTTTAGGTCAGGGCTCTGGCTCCTTTGCTATTTTAGCTGTGTGCCTAGGGTCATTGTCTTGTTGTAAGGTGAACCTTCGGCCTAGTCTGAGGACCGAGCACTCTGGTAGAGGCTTTCATCCAGGATATCTCTGTACTTGGCCGCATTCATGTTTTCTTCAATGGCAACCATTCGTCCTCTCCCTGCAGCTGAAAAACACCCCATAGCATGATGCTGTCACCACCATGTTTTACTGTTGGGATTGTATTGGGCAGGTGATGAGAAGTGCTTGGTTTTCTCCACACATACCGCTTAGAATTATCACCAAAAAGGTCTATTTTCGCCTCATCAGACCAGATAATCTTATTTCTCATAGTCTGGGAGTCCTTCATGTATTTTTAGCAAACTCTATGCAGGCTTTCATATGTCTTGCGCTAAGGAGAGGTTTCTGTCAGGCCACTCTGCCATAAAGGCCCGACTGGTGGAGGGCTACAGTGATAGTTGACTTTGTGGAACTTACTCCCATCTCTGGCGCTCAGCCACAGTGATCTTGGGTATTTTTCTTTACCTCTCTCACCAAAGCTCTTCTCCCACGATTGCTCAGTTTTGCTGGACGGCCAGGTCTAGGAAGCCTTCTGGTGGTCCCAAACTTCTTCCATTTAAGGATTATGGAGGCCACTGTGCTCTTAAGAACCTTGTGTACTGCAGAAATTCTTTTGTAACCTTGGCCAGATCTGTGCCCTGCCACAATTCTGTCTCTGAGCTCCTTGGCCAGTTCCTTTGACCTCATGATTCTCATTTGGTCTGACATGCACTGTGAGCTGTGAGGTCTTATATAGACAGGTGTGTGCCTTTCCAAATCAAGTCCTATCAGTTTAATTAAACACAGCTGGACTCCAATGAAGGAGTAGAACCATCTCAAGGAGGATCACAAGGAAATGGACAGCATGTGACTTAAACTAGAGTGTCTGAGCAAAGGGTCTGAATACTTATGAAAATATGATATTTCAGTTTTTCTTTTTTAATAAATATGCAAAAATTTCTACATTTCTACTTTTTTTCAGTGAAGATGGGGTGCAGAGAGTACATTAATGAGAAAGAAAATGAACTTTTTTGAATTTACCAAATGGCTGCAATGAAACAAAGAGTGAAACATTTAAAGGGTCTGAATACTTTCCGTACTGACTATAGGCATCAATATATTGTACTGTCATACTCAACTCTTCTGGATCCAGGTTAAGGTGCTGGATCCTCCACTATGGGTCCAGCTGAAATAGCAGCAGCTTTGTACTCTGTGACAATTCCAACTCTCCTCTAATGCTAACCAGTTCTCCTTTAGTTTATGTGAAAAAACCCAGTTCTGGGCTACTCTGCCATACTGCTTTTCATCTCTGTTGACAGACCTAGCTCTGCTATATTACTGGGTAACTCTGCTATATCATTGGCCAATTCCTCTGGACTCTGTGGCAGACATAGCTCTGCTAATTTACTGGGCAACTGTGCTATATCATTGGCCTGTTTTGCTGGACTCTGTGGTAGACCTAGCTCTGCTCCATGACTATGCAACTCTGCTATATCATTGGCCAGTTCTGCTGGACTCTACAAAAGATCTAGCTCTGCTAAATTACTGGGCAAATCTGCTACATCGCTGTCCAGTTCTGCTGGACTCTGTGGCAACCTAGCTCTACTACATCACTGGGCAACTTTGCTATATTTTTGGCCACGTCTGTCTTTGACAAACCCACTTCTGCTATACAGCTTGCGAGTACTGCATTGGACTTTGTGTCAGACCTAGCTCTGCATTATAGCTGGACAACCCCACCATATCACTATGACAGATCTGCCTTGCATTCAGTGACATACCCAGCTTTGTTTTATTGCTGGGAAACTGTGCTATTCTGCTGGCAAATTCTACTTTGACCTCTATGACAAATCTATCCCTGCTTTATCTCTGGACAACTCTGCTATACTGCTGTGCCAATTCTGTCCTGGACTCTGTGACAAACCAAGCTCCACTACATTGCTGGGCCAGTTCTGTGACAATAGGCTCTCTTCTGTCTTGGGTACAGCATATTGTTGTGTTTCTTTGCAGTAAATATAATTATTACACAATGACATTGATCTATATTTTTGGAGGATGTGCTGCTCAGTCTGACTACTGAGTATGACAACAGCATTTTGTGTCATGTGCGTAACCCCACTGACTTCCTGTTGCACTATTATGGTTCTGTGGGAACTTGCCTTTAGGTGAGACACAAGACTCTCGAGTGACCTGATATTCTAGCTCCTAATATTTGATATCGTCCTTACATTCAATATCATATAGTAATTACACAGCCTCCAATGGTGTTCAGTTTCATGCTTCCTTACACTCTTTTGTTAACTACTGGCAACACTATAAGTAAGTAAAAATCAGTTCAGACATCTAGTAATTATTTAACTCCTTCCAGACCGCCTATTGTGAATAGACATTGGGAAGAGAAGAGTATTTTATATTCACAGTTAAAGGGTCATTCCCCAAATCATTATGTGGTCTCGGTTCCCTGTACATGCAGAATAAATTATGTGTGCTAAAACAACCCATTTATAAATCTGCAATGGATTGCAGCAATCACCCCAATAATGATCACCCCTTCCCAAGGTTCTCTTTACCTTACGTCATCCAGTAGTTGTAATGATATTGGTCAAGCATGCTCAAATGCACCTAATGACCCTGTCTAATGCATGGTATGACTGCCGGGTTACAGTACAGTTCAGCCATGTTATGCTGAAGATTGCACTGAAAGCAACTGCACCTATGACCCTGTCTAATAAAACATCGGACAGCCGGAATGTAAACAAGGCTAGATTATTAGACAAGGTCAATACATGCATCTGTAGCTAGTATCGGTGAGATCATCGGAACAACCTAAGTAAAAGATGGACTGCAGAACGGTTCAGCTATGCAAAAGATAGCACTGATACCAGCTGCAGATGTACCTGATGACCGAGTCTAATATAATATCTGATAGCCGGGTTGTAGTACAAGTTAGGCCTGCTATGCTAAAGATAGCACTGATACTTGCTGCATATGCACGGTGTGACTGCCGGGTTACAGTATAGTTCAGCCATGTTATGCTGAAGATTGCACTGAAAGCATATGCACATAATGACCCTGTCTATTAAAACATCTGACAGGTTGTAAGTAGAGCTCAGATCAGCTCTGCTGTAGATGCATTTAGTGTTCTGTCTACTAAAACATCTGACATCCGGGATGTAGTACAAGTCAACTCTGCTGTGCTGCAGATGCATTCAATCTTCTGTGTAATAAAATATCTGACAGCCGGGTTTTAGTACAGGTCAGCTCTGCTATGCTGAAGATCCCACTGATATTAGCTCTGGATGCATGCAATGACACTGTCTTATAAAAACATCTGATAGCCGGGTTGTAAGCACAGCTGAGCTATGCCTAAAATCGCACTGATACCAGCTGCAGAGCCACCCAATGACCCTAATTCATAAAAAAAAGCAGATGCACTCGTGACCTTAATTAAACATACCCAGGCCCACGCACTGCATCCTTCTTGTCTTGACTGTCATGTTGTTGCGTTGCACTACACCGCTCACTATGCTATACTCAGCTCAGCTACAATCGCAGGGGAGATCACGATCATGCTCCGAAGATCTCCATGAACCAACAATGAAAAGTAAATATTGGTCAAATAATTTTGAATGTAGTGACTGAGACCCACCATCAATGGTCATCTCTTCCATAACAATAAATAATGGCCATGATGTGATCCCTCTATCTTTATCAGGAGAGCAGATGGAGGGGCCTGCAGTTCTCAGGAGAAGCAGGGTGCTGCTGGGAAATGTAGTTTTAGCAGATAAGACTATGATGCTGTATGCACAGAAGGGCAGAAAGAAATGAAAAAAGCTGCAAAGGTAAAAAAAATAAACTTTATGCTAGGCCGGTACTGTAAATTAACAATATTCATTGTAGATACTGTGGTTTGTATAAAATAATGACATTTTTGGGAATAACCCTTTTACCGCAAGTTGTGCTTAGTAAAAATATTCAGTTGCTGGTCATAAAACACAATGCTTAACTCCTTCATGCCTCGGCACTTTTTTATGACCTCATTTGGTGGGCTGTAGTTTTTATTGATATTAGACTGGGTGACTTACAACGGTTTTTATTGCAATCAGTGGAGGAGATGCGGCAACCGAAAAACGCGATTCTGTAGTTTGTATTTTTTTACATCTATGACACAGAGTTTATTTGAAATCTCAAGAAATAAATCTGCATGGGAGCTGTATACACTAAACGGAAGGAGATTTTTTTAATCTAGACATTTTACTCCATTTTGTATTTTATTTGAGGTGTATTGGGGAATTAAACAATTGCACGTACTCTGGATTGTCTCCGCCCAGGGGGCAGGAATGCGTGTTTTCCCGTACGTAACTCCATATCAGATGTTTGTCTTTCTGTTCCAAGCTGCAACTTCGGAATGGGAGGAGAAATATGAGAAGGGGAAATAACAGAAATGGAAATGGTGATTGGAGAAGAGGTAGATGACATAAATGAAAGTGAAATCGTGCCATCATTGCACCAAGTTCCTCTTCCTCGTTCACTGAGAAGAAGTGTTCAACCCATAAGTTACCGACTACTTCTTCTCCCCGGTCTCCGTCTCGGCAGGTGAAGGTGGCGGATCGTAGCTGCTGATTGTTGTAAGGTAGGTTCCCAGCGCAGGACACACTATCTGATCTACATGTACCCTGCAGATGAATACGGTTTGTTGTTCTCTGTTATCAGCCATTGAACCTAGATAAATACAGGCAACCTGTAATGTCAGATAGTGAGAAGTCCAGAAAGATCTAGAAATATGTAGAAAAATATTTAGATTTCAGAGTCCTCAGTGGTTGATACCCTTTAATAGCTAGCTGAAAAGATGGTAACAAATTGCAGCTTTCGAAACTACTCAGGTCTGTTCATCAGGCATGGAATATCACAAAATCAGAAAAATCACATATTTATACACAACAGGACACAGGAATAATGCATTATAATGCCCTGTTGGGTATAAATATGTGATTCTTCCGATTTTGTGATAGTCTATGCCTGATGAAGAGACTTGAGTAGCCTTGAAAGCTGCTATTTGTTACCATCTTTTCAGTTAGCCAATAAATGGTATCAACCACTGAGGACTCTGAAATCTTACTGTTTTTCTATCTACTGGCTAACACGGTATAAAGATATATATATTTCCTGTAGAAATATGTACTGTAGTTAAGTGTGAGATAGATAGATACTAGATAGATAATAGATAGATAGATATGGATCATTTGATTGGACACATACTGACATTATTATTATTTATTATTATTATTTATTTATATGGAGCGCCCCCACACCGCCGCAGGGCCTAGGGGTACCCGGAGCCGGGCCTCTGGGTCTCAGTCCTGGGGTTGTCACGGTGGCTAGACCCGGTCCGTGGCCCTGTCTGTCAGTGGGGGACGTCCGGTAGAATAAGTGATGATGATGGTGCAGTAACGGTGGTGTAGCGGTGCAGTTGTGGGGTGCAGGTCGCGGTAAATAACGAGGACACCAGGTTGCAGTCTCTTTACCTCTTTACTGGAGATCTCTCAGTCCGCAGTCCAGAATACGGTTCACCAGGCTGCGCAAGTCCGGTCGGTCCGATGGCACTTCCAGAGTTCTCCTCACAGGTGGAAATCAGTGCCCTCCTTCTTAGCGCTATGTGTTGTAGTCCTTCCCTGCTGTGCTCACGGAAAGTACCCCACAACTGTTGTGTCTGTTTCTTAAGTTCCCTCACAACTCGATTCACTGATGTTCTTCTCGTATTCCATCCCTCCCTGTTATTCAGGTTGGAACGGCATCCATTTGTCAGGTAGGCCTGGAGTTCTTCCGGGACCCTAGAGACGCCCCTCTCCCGCAATTGCCCCCCAAGACTTCATAGGTGATATGTGGTAGACAGCCCGCCTTAAATTGACTGCCCTGCCGCTGTTTGGAGTATGGCTTGAAGCTGTATGCTATTCCACTCCCTCGGCGTTCCGGCCACCGGTAATGCGCCTCAGTAGGATGTTGCTCCGGTCCTACAGCATGACCCCTACTGGTATTCTCCTTTTTGCTTGATCTCGTTTCTCACTCAGCACAATCTATCTCGCTTCTAGTCCTTTCTTGGGCACCGCCGCTATGCTGAGCAGGCACGGTCCCGTTACGTTCTTTCTAATGCCAAGCCTCTGTCAGGATCCCACCCCTGACAGAGACCCTACTGTCTCTTCCTCCACAACACCCTCTGCCACAAGGTGTTGCTTCGTTCAATCCAGTCAGCTTTCTCTACTAACTTCCTGCCTGACCCCCAGTTTACCCACTATGGTGGGGAGTGGCCTAATGAATAGCACCCTTAGCTCCCCCCGGAGGCCCTGCTGTGAAACATATTGGTGTCTGTGATACCTGGTCAGATGAACTCCTTCAGTGCCATCGAACGCACCATGGCTCCCCATAGTGGCAGATCCACAGTACTGCAACGACCAGAACTCTGGGGCGCTGCACTCCCCCCTGGTTAAACACAGTACTCCGGGACTGGGAAGAAAACAACAATACAGGTTAGCAAAAAGACATACAATTTTGTTGAGTGCAAAACAATAAGCATACTTGAACAAGCTTCCCTTTATGGGAGGTGAGGACACTTTAACGTTACAAACATAATTACATATCATAGCAACAGGCTACAATTAACTCTCATTACCCACCCGGGTATTCTACTAGGTGCAAACATTATTGACCAATAATTTAACTTTGCCTTTAAGGATATACACTCTTAATCCGCTAAAGACCTTCCTATAATCACATTATAAGGTATTTTAACTTTGCATTCGCCTTCTTTGGAATCTGCAGGACCGCCTGTCCTAACGGCACCAGACCTACTGCCTCTCCTTTCTATTACAGGACCGCCCCGTTCAGCCAGGGCCTACTGCCTTTTCAACTACTATACACAGTATAGAACATAACTTTTCTTTCAGTTTGAGAACACTGAGCCGGCTCTACTTGGCTCCTATAAGGACTCACTCACTAACCCCTACGGGTTCACTTTCTGTCCTTAGTAACACATTATTAACTTTCTATGGGGACTCAGGGTTTACCTTCTATCCTCACCTTCGTTATTACTTCCTTTCTTCCAACTATGCAGGACTCTAATTCCTCCCCTACGGGCTCTCTGCATCTTTCTTTTTAAAGAACATTATCTAGGTTTCACATTTCAAACAGATTAAACACACATAACTTTTCTTTATGCAAAAACAGTTACATTTCTTCCAGAGCATCATCATATTACTGTTCTAAAACAGTATCACTTTTCAAGTTCAGGTCAAACATCCCCTTTAAGAGGGGATCAAGTCTTTCTGAGGTAGCTCGTCTTCTCAGCCTACCAGTCTTTGCTCAGCAAAGGTTCCAGAACGGTATCTTCACAAAGAGTCTTTAAGTAAAACCAGTAGAAAGCGCCTTTAAGAAGGTGCAAACTATTTACAAGAAAGTTTGGATCATGCACTGTTCATGATTTCTCAGTTTGTAAAACTTGTGCAAAACTGGTAGGAAAAGCAAACAATAGGGATCCCGGGTCAACTAAGGGATCCATAAAGAGTTAACCCTGAGCGGGTTTAGCAGCAAACAGTTCACAAACAGTTAACGGGAAAACTATTTACATTTTCAGGTTTCCGAGGTTTACTCTTGCTCAGGTGGCCTTGGCCCCGGGCTCCCGGCTAATGTCGCGCCAGTGTCACTAGTGGGTCTTCCCGGTGCAGTCAGACCGCTTGATGCCTGAACCTGAAGACGGATCCTAGCTGCCAGCTTAGTTGCTGCAATGACATGTGCGGTGGCAATGTTGGTAAGCTCTGCTACATTTGGTTCAATCACAGCTGAAGTAGTAGATGACACTCTCTCAGGTCCACGTCGGCGAACGTTACGGGCACACCCTTCCTGGGCACTCCGATGGCGGGTATCTCCTGACCGTACAGGCTTCAGACCCTGGTTCACGGCTGATGCGGCGGGGGTTTGTCCCATCTCTTTCCAGTCTTTCCATTGGGAAATCAGGCACTGTTTATATTGCTCCCAAGTGAGCACGGCAATGGCGTGACCTCTTCTCCAAACCCCATTCGGCTCAATCCGGGGGGCCTCCCACCGGAGAATCACTCCCTCCGAGCTCACATCTAGGAACTCTCCCATTGCGGTCGGTGGCGGGGGTACCAGACCCTTCATTACTTCGAGGGATGATGCCACCATTCCCGCCATCAAGAGGCAGCTACTGTTGTGAGGGGGGTCGGTCGCGGGAGCGGGATCGAGCGGGGAGGCAGGGGTATCTTCCGTACCTACACCTGATGTGGTTCCACCGATGTCGATCTGGTCCATTGACGAGAACGCTGGAGTCGGCCGCAGCCCGGACCGCGGCTCCTCCGATGCGGTCCCCGAACGCTGTTCCGCTCGCTGTGGTTCCTCCTCCGCTGACTCCGAGGCCAGGATTGGGGGACTCGGCTCCGCTATCTGTTCCAAAGGCTTCGGATCTGCCGGCTGTAGAGGACACGGGTCCACCTCTAGTGAACGAGGGTAAGCCGGGACTGCTCCTTCCCCGTTCCGGCACTCGCTGTTCTTCATCATGATCTGCTGATCGGTGGCAATGCATGCATCTGACTCCGCCATTTCTCCGAGGTCGGGCTTCTTCATCACCCGCTTCCCGCCGTTGCAAATCAGGAGGTTGTCCTCTGCTTTGGGGCAGGTCATCTCCTTGCAGCCAGAAGCGCAGGGGGCGGTATCCATTTCTCGCGCCATTCTGGTAGTCTCTTCCCATAGCACGCCCTCCTTCTTCTCCGAAGTAGCAATGGCGGCGGCTTTTGGCGGGAACTTCTCTTGGTCAATGGTAGCACACAGTCTTTGCAATAAAGTACAGTTCAAGCACAACAAATCACAGTTCCAAGGCACACATGACCTGATTCTTCAGGCTTAAGTAGATCCTGTTCGTGACGCCAAGTTGGAGCGCCCCCACACCGCCGCAGGGCCTAGGGGTACCCGGAGCCGGGCCTCTGGGTCTCAGTCCTGGGGTTGTCACGGTGGCTAGACCCGGTCCGTGGCCCTGTCTGTCAGTGGGGGACGTCCGGTAGAATAAGTGATGATGATGGTGCAGTAACGGTGGTGTAGCGGTGCAGTTGTGGGGTGCAGGTCGCGGTAAATAACGAGGACACCAGGTTGCAGTCTCTTTACCTCTTTACTGGAGATCTCTCAGTCCGCAGTCCAGAATACGGTTCACCAGGCTGCGCAAGTCCGGTCGGTCCGATGGCACTTCCAGAGTTCTCCTCACAGGTGGAAATCAGTGCCCTCCTTCTTAGCGCTATGTGTTGTAGTCCTTCCCTGCTGTGCTCACGGAAAGTACCCCACAACTGTTGTGTCTGTTTCTTAAGTTCCCTCACAACTCGATTCACTGATGTTCTTCTCGTATTCCATCCCTCCCTGTTATTCAGGTTGGAACGGCACCCGTTTGTCAGGTAGGCCTGGAGTTCTTCCGGGACCCTAGAGACGCCCCTCTCCCGCAATTGCCCCCCAAGACTTCATAGGTGATATGTGGTAGACAGCCCGCCTTAAACTGACTGCCCTGCCGCTGTTTGGAGTATGGCTTGAAGCTGTATGCTATTCCACTCCCTCGGCGTTCCGGCCACCGGTAATGCGCCTCAGTAGGATGTTGCTCCGGTCCTACAGCATGACCCCTACTGGTATTCTCCTTTTTGCTTGATCTCGTTTCTCACTCAGCACAATCTATCTCGCTTCTAGTCCTTTCTTGGGCACCGCCGCTATGCTGAGCAGGCACGGTCCCGTTACGTTCTTTCTAATGCCAAGCCTCTGTCAGGATCCCACCCCTGACAGAGACCCTACTGTCTCTTCCTCCACAACACCCTCTGCCACAAGGTGTTGCTTCGTTCAATCCAGTCAGCTTTCTCTACTAACTTCCTGCCTGACCCCCAGTTTACCCACTATGGTGGGGAGTGGCCTAATGAATAGCACCCTTAGCTCCCCCCGGAGGCCCTGCTGTGAAACATATTGGTGTCTGTGATACCTGGTCAGATGAACTCCTTCAGTGCCATCGAACGCACCATGGCTCCCCATAGTGGCGGATCCACAGTACTGCAACGACCAGAACTCTGGGGCGCTGCATATATAGCACCATTAATTCCATGGTGCTGTACATGAGAAAGGGGTTACATATAGGGTGCAATCAATATTATTGAACGCTGACAGTGGTACAGTTGTGAATAATATGATTGGGTGAGTCATTAGATTAAAATGCAGAGCGAAAACCAATATAGCACATAGAAGGAGCAATGATCAAATATAAATAATAAAACCAGTATTTATTGTATCAAACAACAATATAACATATAAATATTAAAGATACAGATAACATACATGTTAGAGACTAAATACAAAAGGACAAAATGGGTCACACAGATATAAATAACATATAACACTCCCACCAAAGATAGCAACCAAAATCTCTATTAGCATACCATGAGATCAGATAATATATATCCCTCCTTAGTATATGATAAAGATAATCAACCTTGCTTCACTCACATAAGTGCTATCAATACATAATCTTAGGGTAGAAATATCGTGCCAGCCAGCCTCAAAAAGCATAGGTACATGTGCAGTAACTATCTAATGAAGTAAATTAAATGCTACACCTATGATTTTTGGAGCACGGATATCACTCCCACCATGTCGACAGGTAGAGTCTCGGCTGGGCACAATTGTGCATTATTTACCAGACATTAATCATAGTAACTTTATTGGTGTTATTATAAAATGCAGAACGCCCTGGATGAAGCAGCCCCAGCTATACACAGAAAGACCCATCACAGACGACGGCAATCCTGGAACATGCTGCTAATCTGTTTTCTCCAGCGCTGCTCAGGGTGTGCTGAGAGTCTCTGGAGAAAACCACTTTCAGCAGAAGATTTCATCCACTATAAGTTCATGCTCAAAACTTATAACTCTGCTCTCCATCTGGCCAAACAAGTCTACTTCACCACCTTCATCACATCACTAGCCAACTATCAAAAAATACTCTTCAAAACCCTCCACTCCCTCCTGAGCCCTAAAGTACAGGCCCCAATCACCAACCACAGCGCTTATGATCTGGCCACTTATTTCCTACAAAAAAATCAATCACATCCATCAGGACATTTTTGAACAGTCCCCTCAGAGCCTGCATGACCTTCTCACATGCACCTCAAATTCATTTTCCATTTTCGAGCCTGTCACAGAAGAAGTCACCAGGCTCCTTGCTTCTTCTCGCCCTACAACCTGCACCAGTGACCCTATTCCCTCACATCTCCGCCAGTCCCTTTCCCTGGCTGTCACCACTATCCTAACTAAAATATTTAACCTCTCCTTTTCTTCCGGTATCTTTCTTACCTCATTTAAACACGCTACCATAACCACTTTACTTAAAAAAAACCTCCCAACCAGAACTGTGCTGCTAACTACAGACCAATCTCTAATCTTCCCTTCATCTCTAAACTCCTGGAACGCTTGATCCACTCCCGTGTAATCCGCTATCTCTCAGATAACTCTCTTCTGGACCCTTTAAAATCTGGTTTCCGCTCTTTATGCTCTACTGAAACTACCCTCACTAAATTCTCTAATGATCTACTAACAGCTAAATCTAATGGTCACTACTCCATGCTGATCCTACTGGATCTCTGCAGCATTCAACTCTGTGGATCACCAGCTTCTCCTCACTATGCTCCACTCTATCGGGCTCAAGGACACCGTTCTCTCCTGGTTCTGCTCCCACCTGTCTGATCGCTCTCTGTATCTTTTGCCGGCTCCTCATCCTCCCATCTTCCCCTGTTGGGATTCCTCAAGGATCAGTCCTAGGCCCCCTCCTCTTCTCCTTGTGTACTGCCCCTATTGGACAAACAATCAGTAGATTTGGTTTCTGGTACCATCTCTGTGCTGATTATGGATCGCCCCCCCATAGGGTAGTGGGGTACTCGGTACCGGGTCCTTCGGTTCTCAAGGGGGATGTCACGGTGGCTGACCCGGTCCGTGGCCCTAGGGACGTCTGTGTAAAAAGGGGGAAAGGTCTTTAAAGGGGAAATGTTTGTGACGCCACCTGTGGTATTCGGTCAGGGTGACCGACGCTGCGTTAAGGGGTCCCTGGGTTACTGTAATGGCAGCTAGATGGTATATTCCTACAGGTGAAGTGTATCCCCAGGGCTTCCCAGAGTGTAGATGGTGGATGGTGTGAGGCGCAGTGAAGAACGAGGACACAAGGTTGCAGTCTCTTTACCTTTTTACTGAAGGCTTCAGCATTCACAGTCCAGAGCACTAGATCACAGGGCAGGCAGAGTCCGGCCGGTTTGGAGGCAAATCCAGAGTCCCCTTACCCAGGTGGAAATCAGTAGCCTTCCTCTAGCACCTGGGTGTTGTAGTACCTTACTGCTGAGCCTCTCATAAGGTCCTCACAACTGTAGTAGATGTTCTAGATGTTGTGTCTCTCTCTGTCCCCCCGGATGGATAGGACAAACCCGTATGACTGGTGGCCTGAGGCTTTTTACAGGGACTCTAGCACGCCCCGGCCCCCACAAGTTGCCACCGTGCCTCCTGGGTATAGGGTGGATCAGTAACTTGAAATTAGCTGTCCTGCCAGTCTCTGGAGCAAGGCATAAAGGACTGTTGCTCCCTCGGTGTTCCGGCTACCGGATCCTGCACCTCAGAAGGAGGCAGCCTGTGCAGGGCAGAACTCCTTTTGGTTTCCTCTCCTTTTGCTATGACTTCTTCTCACTCTCTACAAGACAGTTCTCCTTCAGTGTCTCTTTCTTAGGGGCTGCCGCACGTCAGGCAGGCGCAGCTCCGTGGCCTTCTGTCTAGGCCTCTGACAGGATCCCTCCCCTGTCAGGGACCCACTAACTGAGTGGAGCTCAGCTAGCAGCTGCCTGAGTCAAGCTCAGTCAGCTTCTTTCTCCCTAACTTTCTATCCAGACCACCAGTTTTACCTAAGTGTGGAGAGTGGCCTAATAAATAGAGCATAGCTCCCCCTGGTGGACTGGAGTATGAAGTGTGTTGTGTGTTGGTGTTACCTGGTGAGGAGATCTCCTTT
Organism: Ranitomeya variabilis; assembly: GCF_051348905.1. Taxonomy (NCBI): domain Eukaryota; kingdom Metazoa; phylum Chordata; class Amphibia; order Anura; family Dendrobatidae; genus Ranitomeya; species Ranitomeya variabilis. Next base: position 586,004,700 of record NC_135232.1, read on the forward strand.
ATTGCCTTCAAATGTAACATCACTCCCCCTAGAGGAGAATGATATTACTGCAATGACCAGGACCCTGGGACGCTGCAGTTACACCAATTATACACATCATCTCCTGACATCACCACTGCATTAATACAAAACACCAGTGATTTTCTGTCAGCTGTCCCTAACATTATGTCTTCCCTCTATCTGATACCGAGTCTCTCCAAAACTGAACTTCTTGTGTTTACTTCCTCTAGTAACCTACCTATGCCCAATATTGCCATTACCTTGGGTGGTTAACCCATCACTCACAAGAGGCATTCTTACTGTCTGGGGATTATATTGAACAGAGAACTTTCCTTTATTCCCTATATGCAATTACTCACTCGCTCTTGTCACCTGCATCTTAAAACATCTCCAGAATTCAACCTTTTCCCACCTTTCAAATTGCAAAACTCTTACTGTAGCTCTTATTCATTCTCGTCTGGACTACTGCAACTCTCTTCTGATTGCTCTCCCTCTAACCCATCGTGAATGCGGCAGCTAGTGTTGTATTTCTGTCCAGCTGCTTCATAGAGGCCTCCACCTTGTGCCAGTCATTACAATGGTTGCCCATCCACTACAGAATACAATATAAATTAATCACCCACCCACAAAGCCCTCCACAGTTCTGCACTGCCCTACATCTCATCATCCATCTGTTTACATCACCCTACCCGTCCCCTCCATTCCATAACTGATCTAAGACTAACATCCTCCATAATACAAACCTCGCACCTCCGTCTCCAAGACTTCTCTTGTGCTGTGAGAGTGTTCTGGAATGCACTACCCCAGACGATCCAACTGATACCTAACCCCTATGTTTCAAAGTACATCTCTTAGAGAGACCTATCACTTCAACTCACTAACCTAACTCCTCCCTGTTCCCCACAAAATGTCAATCATAACCTGCTCCCTCCTATTCATCTGTCTCCACACCCGCCATGCCCCCAATAGCACATGGTAACTGCACTCAGATCCTGGCTATTGACCGAATCCTGCAGCTTTATATGAAAATCCTTATTATGATGGCCGGAACGACACGTTCTACCTATTGCATCCCCCCTATTCCTTATGGATTGTAGATTGCAAGCAGCAGGACCTCGCTCCGCCTGTAACTGGTGAAATATGTGTTACCTTGTATTGTCTTTATTGTCTGTACACGTCCCTGCTTATTGTACAGTGCTGCGAAATATGTTGGCGCTATAGAAATACAATTATTATTATAGATACATACATAATGGTGCTGTATAAACCAGCATGATTAATACATAGCAACCAGATGCATTATGATAGCCATAACGTCTCTTGAGAACTGCCCCTAGACTCCATCAGAGGCCTCTCACCCAGCCAAACCTGTTCTCCTGCTTTGTACTGATAAGGGGCAAACACAATTTGGCAGATAGAATGTCTGGTTTGGCTTTCACCCAAGTTATGTGGCAAGACTCTAAAAAGGTTTTATACTGACTTCTAGGATTACTACTTGCAATAGGGGGCAGTAGAGTTTCCGTTCTCTTCCTCTGTGAAGAGGATCTTTGTATGCAGAGCACCCATCAAAATGAAAAGAGAGAGCCACACATGTGCAGCCACCTGTCTATTCACAGAGGCCAAATGATGGAAGACGAAGACCTCTGGGAAGGACCCTCATGTAGGAAGGAAGTGCCCTGCACATTGTGGCTGCAGAACAATAGTGGTACAGCTGCAGTCCCTGTTGGGGCCCAGGTGCTTCAGGTTACCTCTCAGATCACCACTGGGGCACTCCACCTTTTGCTCTACTTTTAGGAATTATGGAACTGAACAAACAGCTCATAAACACCAGATTATTATCAATAATACTACATGACGTTTCTGATAATCACAAGTCATAGTTACAGAGTTACATAGTTATTAACCCCTTCATGACCCAGCCTATTTTGGCCTTAATGACCTTGCCGTTTTTTGCAATTCTGACCAGTGTCCCTTTATGAGGTAATAACTCAGGAACGCTTCAACGGATCCTAGCGATTCTGAGATTGTTTTTTCGTGACATATTGGGCTTCATGTTAGTGGTAAATTTAGGTCGATAATTTCCGAGTTTATTTGTGAAAAAAATGGAAATTTGGCGAAAATTTTGAAAATTTCGCAATTTTCACATTTTGAATTTTTATTCTGTTAAACCAGAGAGTTATGTGACACAAAATAGTTAATAAATAACATTTCCCACATGTCTACTTTACATCAGCACAATTTTGGAAACAAATTTTTTTTTTGCTAGGAAGTTATAAGGGTTAAAATTTGACCAGTGATTTCTCATTTTTACAACAAAATTTACAAAACCATTTTTTTTAGGGACCACCTCACATTTGAAGTCAGTTTGAGGGTTCTATATGGCTGAAAATACCCAAAAGTGACACCATTCTAAAAACTGCACCCCTCACGGTACTCAAAACCACATTCAAGAAGTTTATTAACCCTTCAGGTGTTTCACAGCAGCAGAAGCAACATGGAAGTAAAAAATGAACATTTAACTTTTTAGTCACAAAAATGATCTTTTAGCAACAATTTTTTTATTTTCCCAAGGGTAAAAGGAGAAACTGGACCACGAACGTTGTTGTCCAATTTGTCCTGAGTACGCTGATACCTCATATGTGGGGGTAAACCACTGTTTGGGCGCACGGCAGGGCTCGGAAGGGAAGGAGCGCCATTTGACTTTTTGAATGAAAAATTGGCTCCACTCTTTAGCGGACACCATGTCGCGTTTGGAGAGCCCCCTTGTGCCTAAACATTGGAGCTCCCCCACAAGTGACCCCATTTTGGAAACTAGACCCCCCAAGGAACTTATCTAGAAGCATAGTGAGCACTTTAAACCCCCAGGTGCTTCACAAATTGATCCGTAAAAATGAAACAGTACTTTATTTTCACAAAAAAATTATTTTAGCCTCAATTTTTTCATTTTCACATGGGCAACAGGATAAAATGGATCCTAAAATATGTTGGACAATTTCTCCTGAGTACACCGATACCTCACATGTGGGGGTAAACCACTGTTTGGGCACTTAGTAAGGCTCGGAAGGGAAGGAGCGCCATTTGACTTTTTGAATGAAAAATTATCTCCATCGATAGCGGACACCATGTCACGTTTGGAGAGCCCCTGTGTGCCTAAACATTGGAGCTCCCCAACAAGTGACCCCATTTTGGAAACTAGACCCCCCAAGGAACTTATCTAGAAGCATAGTGAGCACTTTAAACCCTCAGGTGCTTCACAAATTGATCCGTAAAAATGAAAAAGTACTTTTTTTTCACACAAAATTTTTTTTAGCCTCAATTTTTTCATTTTCACATGGGCAACAGGATAAAATGGATCCTAAAATTTGTTGGGCAATTTCTCCTGAGTACGCCGATACCTCATATGTGGGGGTAAACCACTGTTTGGTTGCACGGCAAGGCTCGGAAGGGGAGGCGTGCCATTTGACTTTTTGAATGGAAAATTAGCTCCAATCGTTAGCGGACACCATGTCGCGTTTGGAGAGCCCCTGTGTGCCTAAACATTGGAGCTCCCCTACAAGTGACCCCATTTTGGAAACTAGACCCCCCAAAGAACTTATCTAGATGCATAGTGAGCACTTTGAACCCCCAAGTGCTTCACAGAAGTTTATAACGCAGAGCCATGAAAATAAAAAATAATTTTTCTTTTCTCAAAAATGATTTTTTAGCCCACAATTTTTTATTTTCCCAAGGGTAACAGGAGAAATTGGACCCCAAAAGTTGTTGTCCAGTTTCTCCTGAGTACACTGATACCCCATATGTGGGGGTAAACCACTGTTTGGGCACATGCCGGGGTTCGGAAGGGAAGTAGTGACGTTTTGAAATGCAGACTTTGATGGAATGCTCTGCGGGCGTCAGGTTGCGTTTGCAGAGCCCCTGATGTGCCTAAACAGTAGGAACTCCCCACAAGTGACTCCATTTTGGAAACTAGACCCCCAAGGGAACTTATCTAGATGTGTGATGAGCACTTTGAACGCCCAAGTGCTTCACAGAAGTTTATAACGCAGAGCCGTGAAAATAATAAATGTATTTCCTTTCCTCAAAAATATTTTTTTAGCCCAGAATTTTTTAATTTTCCCAAGGGTAATAGGAGAAATTTGACCACAAAAGTTGTTGTCCAGTTTCTCCTGAGTACGCTGATACCCCATATGTGGGGGTAAACCACTGTTTGGGCACATGCCGGGGCTCAGAAGGGAAGTAGTGACGTTTTGGAATGCAGACTTTGATGGAATTGTCTGCGGGCATCATGTTACGTTTGCAGAGCCCCTGATATGCCTAAACAGTAGAAACCCCCCACAAGTGACCCCATTTTGGAAACTAGACCCCCCAAGGAACTTATCTAGATGTGTGTTGAGCACGTTCAAGCCCCAAGTGCTTCACAGAAGTTTACAACGCAGAGCCGTGAAAATAAAAAATCATTTTTCTTTCCTCAAAAAAGATGTTTTAGCAAGCAATTTTTTATTTTCACAAGGGTAACAGGAGAAATTGGACCCCAATATTTGTTGCCCAGTTTGTTGTGAGTACGCTGATACCCCATATGTGGGGGTAAACCACTGTTTGGGCACACGTCAGGGCTCGGAAGGGAAGTAGTGACATTTGAAATGCAGACTTTGATGGAATGGTCTGCGGGCATCACGTTGCATTTGCAGAGCCCCTGATGTGCCTAAACAGTAGAAACACCCCACAAGTGACTCCATTTTGGAAACTAGACCCCCCAAGGAACTTATCTAGATGTGTGGTGAGCACTTTCAACCCCCAAGTGCTTCACAGAAGTTTATAACGCAGAGCCGTGAAAATAAAAAATAATTGTTCTTTCCTCAAAAAATTATGTTTTAGCAAGTAATTTTTTATTTTTGCAAGGGTAACAGGAGAAATTGGACCCCAACAGTTGTTGCCCAGTTTGTCCTGAGTACGCTGGTACCCCATATGTGGGGGTAAACCACTGTTTGGGCGCACGTCGGGGCTTGGAAGGGAGGGAGCACCATTTGACTTTTTGAACGCAAGATTGGCTGGAATCAATGGTGGCGCCATGTTGCGTTTGGAGACCCCTGATGTGCCTAAACAGTGGAAACCCCTCAATTCTAACTTCAACACTAAGCCCAACACACCCCTAATCCTAATCCCAACTGTAGCCATAACCCTAATCCCAACCCTAACCCCAACACACCCCTAACCACAACCCTAACCCCAACACACCCGTAACCCTAATTCCAACGCTAACCCTAATCCTAACCCTAATCCCAACCCTAACCCTAATCCCAACCCTAACCACAACTGTAACCCCAACAAACCCCTAACCCTATCCGTAACCATAACCACAAGCCTAATCTTAACACTATTTCCAACCCTAGCCCTAATTCCAACCCTAACTCTAATTCCAACCCTAACCCTAAGGCTATGTGCCCACGTGGCGGATTCGTGTGAGATTTTTCCGCACGATTTTTGAAAAATCTGCAGGTAAAAGGCACTGCGTTTTACCTGCGGATTTACAGCGGATTTCCAGTGTTTTTTTTGTGCGGATTTTACCTGCGGATTCCTATTGAGGAAAAGGTGTAAAACGCTGCGGAATCCGCACAAAGAATTGACATGCTGCGGAAATTACAACGCAGCGTTTCTGCACGGAATTTTCCGCACCATGGGCACAGCGGATTTGGTTTTCCATAGGTGTACATGGTACTGTAAACCTGATGGAAAACTGCTACGAATTCGCAGTGGCCAATCCGCTGCGGATCCGCGGCCAATCCGCGGCGGATCCGCAGCCAAATCCGCACTGTGTGCACATGCCATAACCCTAACCCTACCCCTAACCCTAACCCTACCCCTAACCCTAACCCTACCCCTAGTTCTAACCCTAGTTCTAACCCTAACCCTAGTGGAAAAAGAAAAAAAAAAATTTTCTTTATTTTATTATTGTCCCTACCTATGGGGGTGATAAAGCGGGGGGTTATTTATTATTTTTTTATTTTGATCGCTGTGATAGAACCTATCACAGCGATCAAAATGTACTTGTAACGAATCTGCCGGCCGGCAGATTCGGCGGGCGCACTGCGCATGCGCCCGCCATTTTGGAAGATGGCGGCGCCCATGGAGAAGACAGATGCACACCGGGAGCCTCGGTAAGTATAAGGGGGGGAGATCGGGCCACGGGGGGGGGGCGTCGGAGCACGGGGGGTGGCATAGGTGCACGGGGGGAGCGGACAGGAGGACGTGGGAGCGGAGCACAAGACGGAGGGGAGCGGAGCACAGATCTGTGGCTTGGGGGGGCGATCGGTGGGGTGGGGGGGTCACATAAGTGTTTCCAGCCATGGCCGATGATATTGCAGCATCGGCCATGGCTGGATTGTAATATTTCACCAGTTTTTTAGGTGAAATATTACAAATCGCTCTGATTGGCTGTTTCACTTTCAACAGCCACTCAGAGCGATCGTAGCCACGGGGGGGGGGGTGAAGCCACCCCTCCTGGGCTGAAGTACCACTCCCCCTGTCCCTGCAGATCGGGTGAAATTGGAGTTAACCCTTTCACCCGATCTGCAGGGACGCGATCATTCCATGACGCCACATAGGCGTCACAGGTCGGATTGGCACCGACTTTCATGACGCCTACGTGGCGTCAAAGGTCGGGAAGGGGTTAAGGTTGAAGGAAGACTTTAAGTCCATCTAGTTCAACCCATAGCCTAACCTAACATGCCCTAACATGTTGATCCAGAGAAAGGCAAAAAAAAAAACATGTGGCAATGAGTAAGCTCCACACTGGGGAGAAAAATTCCTTCCCGACTCCACATACGGCAATCAGACTAGTTCCCTGGATCAACACCCTATCAAGGAATCTAGTGTATATACCCTATAACATTATACTTTTCCAGAAAGGTATCCAGTCCCCTCTTAAATTTAAGTAATGAATCACTCATTACAACATCATACGGCAGAGAGTTCCATAATCTCACTGCTCTTACAGTAAAGAATCAGCGCCTGTTATTATGCTTAAACCTTCTTTCCTCAAGACGTAGAGGATGCCCCCTTGTCCCTGTCTCAGGTCTATGATTAAAAAGATCATCAGAAAGGTCTTTGTACTGTCCCCTCATATATTTATACATTAAACTAAGATCACCCCTTAAGGTACTGTCACATTTAGCGACGCTGCAGCGATCTAGACAACGATGCCGATCGCTGCAGCGTCGCTGTGTGGTCGCTGGAGAGCTGTCACACAGACAGCTCTCCAGCGACCAACGATGCCGAAGTCCCCGGGTAACCAGGGTAAACATCGGGGGGGACGCGACAGACACCGGAATGTAAGTATGTAGTGTTTTTTTTTTTTACATTTACACTGGTAACCAGGGTAAATATCGGGTTACTAAGCGTGGCCCTGCGCTTAGTAACCCGATGTTTACCCTGGTTACCAGTGAAGACATCGCTGAATCAGCGTCACACACGCCGACTCAGCGATGTCTGCGGGAGATCCAGCGACGAAACAAGGTGCTGGCCTTCTAGCTCCGACCAACGATGTCACAGCAGGATCCTGATCGCTGCTGCGTGTCAAACTCAACGATATCGCTATCCAGGACGCTGCAACGTCACGGATCGCTAGCGATATCGTTGTTAAGTTGTTCAGTGTGAAGGTACCTTTAGTCTTCGTTTTTCCACACTAAATAGCCCCAAGTGTAATAACCTATCTTGGTATTGCAGACCCCCCAGTCCTCTAATAACCTTGGTCGCTCTTCTCTGCACCCGCTCCAGTTCAGCTATGTCTTTCTTATACACCGGAGACCAGAACTGTGCACAGTATTCTAAGTGTGGTCGAACTAGTGACTTGTATAGAGGTAAAATTATGTTCTCCTCATGAGCATCTATGCCTCTTTTAATACATCCCATTATTTTATTTGCCTTTGTAGCAGCTGCCTGACACTGGCCACTAAATGTGAGTTTGTCATCCACCCATACACCCAGGTCTTTTTCATTGACGGTTTTGCCCTGAGTTTTAGAATTAAGCACATAGTTATGTGCAGCGCCCCAGAGTCCTGGTCGTTGCAGTACTGTGGCTCCGCCACTATGGGGAGCTACGGTGCGTCCGATGGCACTGAAGGAGTTCATCTGATCAGGTATCACAGACACCAATACATTTCACAGCTGGGCCTCCGGGGGGAGCTAAGGGTGCTATTCATTAGGCCACTCCCCACCATAGTGGGTAAACTGGGGGTCAGGCAGGAAGTTAGATCAGAAAGCTGACTGGATTGGACGAAGCAACACCTGGTGGCAGAGGGTGTTGTGGAGGAAGAAACAGTAGGGTCTCTGTCAGGGGTGGGATCCTGACAGAGGCTTGGCATTGGAAAGAACGTAACGGGTCCGCGCCAGCTCCGGGAAGCGGCGGGGCCCAAGAAAGGACTAGAAGCGAGATAGATTGTGCTGAGTGAGAAACGAGATCAAGCAATAGGAGAATACCAGTAGGGGTCGTGCTGTAAGACCGGAGCAACACCCTACTGAGGCGCACTACCGGTGGCCGGAACGCCGAGGGAGTATTATAACATTCAGCTTCAAGCAATACTCTAAACAGCGGCAGGACAGTCAGTCTAAGGCGGGCTGTTTCACACAAATCACCTATGAAGTCTTGGGGGGCACCTTGTGGAGAGGGGCGACTCTAGGGTCCCGGAAGAGCTCCGAGCCTACCCGTCAAACGGGTGCCGTCCCAACCAGAACATCAGGGAGGGACGGAGGATTAGAAGAACATCATTTAATCGAGTTGTGAGGGAACTTAAGAAACAGACACAACGGTTGTGGGGACTTTCCGTAAGCACAGCAGGGAAGGACCGCAACACATAGCGCTAGTAGGAAGGCACCGATTTCCACCTGTGAAGAGAACTCTGGAGGTGCCATTGGACCGGCCGGACTTGCGCAGCCTGGTGAACCGTATTCTGGACTGTGGACTCAGAGATCTTCAGTAAAGAGGTAAAGAGACTGCAACCTGGTGTCCTCGTTATTTACTGCACCGCACCACCACTACCATCATCTACACCTATTATTCACTGTGCGCCCCACGGCAGGGTCCCGGACCGGGGCCTAGCCGCCGTGACAACCCCCAGAAGCAGAGACCCGTAGGCCCGGTACCGGGTACCCCTCGGCCCTGCGGCGGTGGGGGCGCTACAACTTGGCGTCACGAACAGGATCTACTTAAGCCTGAAGAATCAGGTCATGTGTGCCTTGGAACTGTGGTCTACTGTGCTAGGACTGTATTATGTTGCAAAGACTGTGTTCCGACATTCCCCGCCAAAACCGCCGCCATTATAACACTATGTGGCGCGCAGGGAGCATGGGGCATGTCCTCGTGGGCGTAGCTTGGAAGAGTGGCGCGAAGATGGAGCCCGCCCCTCACCGATATTACTATGTCCAGAGGATATGCCCATCAAGGAGAAGGGCCCGCCTCCTAGTGTGGGATGGTGGAGGAGAGAAAGGCCGCCCTCCGGACGGGGAGGGGCAAGAACTTCTGGAGACCACGAGGCAGAATCCGATTGGCAGCATGGAGCGCGGAAGTCATCCCGGGGAGGGAGAGAAGACCTGTGCCAGGTTCTACCAATGGGAGCCGGCGGAGTCCTTACCAGGCTGCGCTAATCAGGAAATCCTCGGCGCAGAAGTGGAGGAGCTGTGCCGGCAGTTCCGGAGTCTGTGCCAGCGAGCAACCACCCCTGGCGAGGAGCCGCACCCGCACCAGGTATCGGTCCTGCAGCCGACAACGGAGGAGGCCGACACCGGAGATGCGTCGGAGGCAGGTAACCGCGCCGATCCCGGCGTGGCGATTGAAGAGCCCCTGCTGGTGGATGTAGACTCACCCCCACCACGACCACCCGGGCGAGTGTGTAGCCGCATCGAGTGCGAGAGGCCCTGGGAAACTCTGCAGACGGCCGATCGCCCCCTACGGCCCATCAAACAACCCACGCAGCTCCAGGGAGAATGGGTAACCTTCAAATGGACCCGCGCGGCCACTACCAATCTGATGGGGTTTCCAGGGGATGCCCAAGAGGAGGGGGAGAGTATCGAAGTCATCCGCCAGAGGGAGTACCGCCAACAGCTGCGCCAGCAAGAAGAAGAGTGGGCCCGCAAGAAGGAGCTCCGGCGTCAGGCTGAGCGAGAGAAGGACCTTCAGAATAAAGCCCAAGTCAGGCAAGTTGCTGAGGAGAACTGGGGGCCGCAGCGCTATGGCGTGATCAATACCTTCCGGCTGCAGGGAGGTTGGGGCTTCATAAAGGAGCCCGGTCTTGCCTTGGAAGTGTTTGTAAACCGGCGGGATGTAGAGGCGCACCTCATTAAAGGACACCCAGGCCGGGATCTTTACCCAGGAGACCGGGTTCGGTATACCCGCCACTGGGGGGATAAGGGGTGGTATGCCCTGCACGTGCGCAAATACAAGCCGGAAGTGACAGTACCATCCTCTGATGATTCATCAAGGCCGGCGGTTATTGCCCCGATCTCCCTGTGCGCCAAATGCCTGCGGGCCATCACTCCAAGGAGAACCGTGAGTACCCAGACCCCTATCCAGGGTGCGGACGCCCTCTACGTGGTGGCGGGGGGAGACCGGTACTCGCGGAAGCCGCCCCCAGACGTGGAAGGCTAAACCTCGATACCATGAATATGTAAATAGTTACTGTTTCCTGTTTGGCTGCTAAACCCGTTCAGGGTAAACTCTTAAAGGGATCCCTTTGTTGACCCGGGATCCCTATTGTTTTCGGTTATTTTCTATTTTTCTACGTTATTTAAAAAACTGCTGAAATCATGAACAGTGCATGATCCGAACTTCTTGTATATAGTTTGCACCTTATTATAGACGCTCCCTACTGGTTTTACTTAAAGAAGGACTCTTTGTGAAGATACCGCACTGGAACCTTTGCTGAGTATGGACTGGTAGCCTGAGAAGATACGCTACCTCATAGAGACTTGGTCCCCTCTTAAAGGGGATGTTCATTTGTTGCGCTTAAACTGTGATATTGCTTTAAGACAGGAAGCAATAATGTCTTGATCAAAGGAAATGATGATAATGCTTATATGAGAAAAGTTATATGTGTTTACTTAGTTAAATGTGAAGAAATACTGATGATGTGCTCTGAGAAGTAAAAAGTGAAAGAAAGAAGAAGGATGCAGTGGACCCGTAGGGATAGACGTGGTGTCCAGCATGCATGATAGAAAGAAAGATAATGAGAAAGCTTAATGTTCAATAGAAAATGTTTTGATAATGCTGATAGATAGTTAGGATAGAAGGTAAACCCTGAGTCCTCATAGGAGCCATGAAGAGATGGCTCAGTGCTCTTGAAATTAAAGTAATGTTATGTTCTATACTGTGTATAGTAGTTGAAAAGGCAGTAGGCCCTGGCTGAACGGGGCGGTCCTGTAACAGAAAGGAGAGGCAGTAGGTCTGGTGCCGATAGGACAGGCGGTCCTGCAGATTTAAAGAAGGAGAATGAAGAAGTTAAAATACCTTATAATGTGATTATAGGAAGGTCTTTAGTGGATTAAGAGTGTATGTCCTTAAAGGCAAAGTTAAACTATTGTTCAACAATTTTTGCACTTAGTAGAATACCCGGTTGGGTAAGAAAAGTTAATTATAGCATGTTGCTATGATATTTTACCATGTTTGTAACGTTCAAGTGTCCTCACCTCCCATAAAGGGAAGCTCTGTTCAAATATGCTTATTGTTATTGCACTCAACAAAATTGTATGTCTTTTTGCTAACTTGTATTGTTGTTTTCTTCCCAGTCCCGGAGTACTGTGTTTAACCAGGGGGGAGTGCAGCGCCCCAGAGTCCTGGTCGTTGCAGTACTATGGCTCCGCCACTATGGGGAGCTACGGTGCGTCCGATGGCACTGAAGGAGTTCATCTGATCAGGTATCCCAGACACCAATACATTTCACAGCTGGGCCTCCGGGGGGAGCTAAGGGTGCTATTCATTAGGCCACTCCCCACCATAGTGGGTAAACTGGGGGTCAGGCAGGAAGTTAGATCAGAAAGCTGACTGGATTGGACGAAGCAACACCTGGTGGCAGAGGGTGTTGTGGAGGAAGAAACAGTAGGGTCTCTGTCAGGGGTGGGATCCTGACAGAGGCTTGGCATTGGAAAGAACGTAACGGGTCCGCGCCAGCTCCGGGAAGCGGCGGGGCCCAAGAAAGGACTAGAAGCGAGATAGATTGTGCTGAGTGAGAAACGAGATCAAGCAATAGGAGAATACCAGTAGGGGTCGTGCTGTAAGACCGGAGCAACACCCTACTGAGGCGCACTACCGGTGGCCGGAACGCCGAGGGAGTATTATAACATTCAGCTTCAAGCAATACTCTAAACAGCGGCAGGACAGTCAGTCTAAGGCGGGCTGTCTCACACAAATCACCTATGAAGTCTTGGGGGGCACTTTGTGGAGAGGGGCGACTCTAGGGTCCCGGAAGAGCTCCGAGCCTACCCGTCAAACGGGTGCCGTCCCAACCAGAACATCAGGGAGGGACGGAGGATTAGAAGAACATCATTTAATCGAGTTGTGAGGGAACTTAAGAAACAGACACAACGGTTGTGGGGACTTTCCGTAAGCACAGCAGGGAAGGACCGCAACACATAGCGCTAGTAGGAAGGCACCGATTTCCACCTGTGAAGAGAACTCTGGAGGTGCCATTGGACCGGCCGGACTTGCGCAGCCTGGTGAACCGTATTCTGGACTGTGGACTCAGAGATCTTCAGTAAAGAGGTAAAGAGACTGCAACCTGGTGTCCTCGTTATTTACTGCACCGCACCACCACTACCATCATCTACACCTATTATTCACTGTGCGCCCCACGGCAGGGTCACGGACCGGGGCCTAGCCGCCGTGACAACCCCCAGAAGCAGAGACCCGTAGGCCCGGTACCGGGTACCCCTCGGCCCTGCGGCGGTGGGGGCGCTACAACTACATCTTATTACTTCTACCCAAGTGCATGACCTTACATTTATCCCCATTAAAGCTCATTTGCCATTTATCAGCCCAAGCTTCTAGTTTACATAAATCATCCTGTAATATAAAATTGTCCTCCCCTGTATTGATTACCCTGCAGAGTTTAGTGTCATCTGCAAATATTGAAATTCTACTCTGAATGCCCCCTACAAGGTCATTAATAAATATGTTAAAAAGAAGAGGGCCCTGTACTGACCTCTGTGGTACCCCACTGCTAACCGCGACCCAGTCCGAGTGTGCTCCCTTAATAACCACCCTTTGTTTCCTATCCCTGAGCCAGCTCTCAAACCACTTACACATATTTTCCCCTATCCCCATCATTCTCATTTTATGTACCAACCTTTTGTGTGGCACCGTATCAAAAGCTTTTGAAAAGTCCATATACACTACATCTACTGGGTTCCCTTGGTCCAGTCCGGAACTTACCTCTTCATAGAAGCTGATCAAATTAGTCTGACATGATCGGTCCCTAGTTAACCCGTGCTGATACTGGGTCATGAGGTTATTCCTCTTCAGATACTCCAGTATAGCATCCCTTAGAATGCCCTCCAGGATTTTACCCACAGTAGAGGTTAAGCTTACTGGCCTATAATTTCCGAGTTCAGTTTTTGTCCCCTTTTTGAATATTGGCACCACATTTGCTATACGCCAGTCCTGTGGTACAGACCCTGTTATTATGGACTCTTTAAAGATTAAAAATAATGGTCTATCAATGACTGTACTTAATTCCTGCAGTACTCGGGGGTGTATCCCATCCGGGCCCGGAGATTTGTAAATTTTAGGGATTTTTAGACGCCGCCGTACTTCCTGCTGGGTTAAGCAGGTGACATTTAATGGGGAATTTTTGTTATCACTGATCATATTGTCTGCCATGGGATTTTCTTGTGTAAATACTGATGAAAAAAAGTCATTTAGCATATTGGCTTTTTCCTCATCCTCATCCACCATTTCCCCCAGACTATTTTTAAGGGGGCCAACACTTTCATTTTTTAGTTTCTTACTATTTATGTAGTTAAAGAATATTTTGGGATTATTTTTACTCTCTCTGGCAAAGAGTCTCTCTGTCTCAATTTTTGCTGCCTTGATTTGCTTTTTACAGAATTTATTTAATTTTCTGTATTTATTTAATGCCTCCTCACTACCTACTTCCTTTAATTCTCTAAATGCTTTCTTTTTGTCACTTATTGCGCCCCTTACAGCTCTATTTAGCCATATTGGTTTCCTCCTATTTCTAGCATGTTTATTCCCATACTGTATATACTGTGCACAGGTCCTATCCAGGATGCTAATAAACGTCTTATTTTCTTTGTGTATTTTTATGTCTCAGGATATCGTCCCAGTTAATTGCACCAAGATCATCTCTCATCCGTTGGAAATTTGCCCTCCTGAAGTTTAGTGTCCTTGTCACCCCTCTACTACACATCTTACTAAAGGATACATGAAAACTTATTATTTTGTGATCACTATTCCCCAAGTGACCCCCAACCCTTATATTTGATATGCGGTCTGGCCTGTTGGTTAGTATTAGGTCTAGCAGTGCCCCCCTTCTTGTTGGGTCCTGAACCAGTTGTGAAAGGTAATTGTCTCTCATAGTTGTCAAAAACCGATTACCTTTGCTGGAACTGCAGGTTTCTGTTCCCCAATCTATTTCAGGGTAGTTGAAGTCCCCCATAATAATGACTTCTCCTTGAGTCGCAGCTTCATCTGTTTGCTTTATGAGGATATTCTCCATTGCTTCCATTATGTTTGGAGATTTATAACAAACCCCTAGCAGTAATTTATTATTTTTTCCCCCTCCCCTTATCTCCACCCACAGGGACTCTACATTTTCATTAAATTCACCTATATTATCATGCCGGATGGATTTTAAGGACGATTTTACATACAGACACACCCCACCCCCTCGCTTATCTGTACGGTCATTTCTGAAAAGGCTATAGCCCTGCAAGTTAACAGCCCAGTCATGGCTCTCGTCCAGCCATGTTTCAGCTATCCCCACCATGTCATAATTATGCTCCAACAACATTAATTCTAATTCGTCCATTTTGTTGGCGAGGCTTCTGGCATTAGTATACATGCACTTGATGTTCCTCTCTGTACCTCTATTCATTCTTAAATTATTAACTGTTCTAACCCCACCCCCCATGCCACCGCCACCCCCAACTTCCTTATTTGTGCCAGGGCTCTATCTGCCCTATCTTCCCCTCCTATAAATTGAATACCCTCCCCCCCAATCCCTAGTCTAAACACTCCTCCAACCTTCTAACCATTTTCTCCCCCAGCACAGCTGCACCTTCCCCATTGAGGTGCAGCCCATCCCTAACGTAGAGCCTGTAGCCCACTGAGAAGTCGGCCCAGTTCTGCAGGAACCCAAACCCCTCCTTCCTACACCAATTCTTGAGCCACTTATTAACCTCCCTAATCTCCCGTTGCCTCTCTGGCGTGGCACGTGGTACAGGCAGTATTTTGGAAAATACCACGTTGGAGGTCCTTGCTTTCAGCTTGCAGCCTAATTCCCTGAAATCATCTTTAAGGACCTTCCACCTACCTCTAACTTTGTCATTTGTGCCAATGTGCACCATGACCGCCGCTGGGTCCTCACCAGCCCCTCCCAGTAATCTGTCAACCCGATCAGCGATGTGTCGGACTCGAGCGCCAGGTAGGCAGCACACCGTCCGACGATCCCTGTCTTTGTGACAGATTGCCCTATCTGTTCCCCTAATAATTGAATCCCCCACTACCAGCACCTGTCTGGCCTGTACTGCTCTCCTATTTCCCTCCTTACTGTAGCAGTCACTCCTCCGGCTTTCAGAGGACATGCCTGGCTGCAGCAGTGCTACCCCTGTACTGACACCCCCCTCATCTGCCAACTTAGCAAACTTATTGGGGTGCGCCAGATCAGGACTAGCCTCCCTGGCACTCTTCCCTCTACCCCACTTCCTAACTGTCACCCAGCTAACTGCCTCACTGTCCTGCAGCTCCATCCTACCATCCCCCCCTCATCTATCCCATTGAGCGTCTGCTCAGTGAGCAGAAGACTCCTCTCCATATTGTCTATGGATCTCAGTGTTGCCAGCTGCACATTTAGATCCAGAATCTGGGTTTCCAAATGCACAACGTGCTCACATCTCACAAGCAGTATGCACCCTCGACCGGCTGATCAAGGACTGCATACATGTGGCAAGATGTGCACTGGATGGCATTAACAATAGTGGAGCACATTACCTAATGGGGATTGCACCACACAGAAACGTTAAATAAAAAATAAATACAAAGTATTAATAAAAAACAGACAGCAATTCCTCCCTTGGAAACTCCCTGATTCCAAAGTCACTGAATCACACTTACCGCCGTCCACACTTACGCTCAGGTCACACTCAGCTCGCTCACACTCGCTAAGCTGAAGATTTATAGATTTTTTTTTTTTCCTTCAGCAACAATCCACCTTGCTGTTCAATGCTCTACCAAAAAGGACTTGAGTCCCAAACAGCTGCCCCTTATAAACCCTTAATTATGAGCCCCCACCCTAAGTTAACCCCTTGTGATTATAGCTACTCCCAATTCAGCAACTCACACCAATTCACACAGGTATTTGTTAAAGGCTTTCCAAATACCTCTTCACTGAATCACAAGTTACACTTACCGCCGTTCACACTTACGCTCAGGTCACACTCAGCTCGCTCACACTCGCTAAGCTGAAGATTTATAGATTTTTTTTTTCCCTTCAGCAACAATCCACCTTGCTGTTCAATGCTCTGCCAAAAAGGCACTTGTAGCTTACTACAGACGAATTTGACAACTTTGGTATATAGTGGGGGAAAAAAGTATTTAGTCAGCCACCAGTTGTGCACGTTCTCTCACTTAAAAAGATGAGAGAGGCCTGTAATTGACATCATAGGTAGACCACAACTATGAGAGTCAAAATGAGAAAACATCCAGAAAATCACCTTGTCCGATTTGGCAATATTTATTTTGCAAATTATGGTGGAAAATAAGTATTTGGTCATGAACAAAAGTTTATCTCAATATTTTGTTATATATCCTTTGTTGACAATGACAGAGGTCAAACGTTTTCTGTAAGTTTTCACAAGGTTGGCACACACTGTTGGTAGTATATTGGCCCATTCCTCCATGCAGATCTCCTCTAGAGCAGTGATGTTTTAGGCCTGTCGCTGGGCAACACGGACTTTCAATTCCCTTCCTAGGTTTTCTATGGGGTTGAGATCTGGAGACTGGCTAGGCCACTACAGGACCTTCATATGCTTCTTACGAAGCCACTCCTTCATTGCCCTGGTGGCGTTGTTGAGATCAATATCATGCTGAAAGACCCATCCACATTTCATCTTCAATGCCCTTGCTGATGGAAGGAGGTTTGCACTCAAAATCTCATGCTACATGGCCCATTCATTCTTTTATGTACACAAATCAGTCGTCCTGGTCCCTTTGCAGAAAAACAGCCCCAAAGCATGATGTTGCCTCCCCCATGCTTCACAGTAGGCATGGTGTTCTTTGGATGCAACTCAGCATTCTGTCTCCGCCAAACACAAAGAGTTTTGTTTCTACCAAACAGTTCTACTTTAGTTTCATTAGACCATACAATGTTCTCCCAATACTCTTCTGAATAATCCAAATGCTCTATAGCAAACTCAGACGGGCCTGGACATGTACTGGCTTAAGCATGGGGACACGTCTGGCACTGCAGGATCTGAGTCCCTGGCGGCGTAGTGTGTTACTGATGGTAGCCTTTGTTACTGGTAGCCCCAGCTCTATACAGGTCATTCACTGGTTCAGGGATTTTTGCTCACCGTTCTTGTGATCATTTTGTCCCCACAGGGTGAGATCTTGCATGGAGCACCAGATCGAGGGAGATTATCAGTGGTCTTGTATGTCTTCCATTTTCTTATTATTGCTCCCATAGTTGATTTCATCACACCAAGCTGCTTGCCTATTGCAGATTCAGTCTTCTCTGCCTCGTGCAGGGCTACAATTTTGTTTCTGGTGTCCTTTGATAGCTCTTTTGTCTTCACCATAGTGGAGTTTGGAGTGTGACTGTTTGAGGTTGTGGACAGGTGTCTTTTATACTAATAAGTTCAAACAGGTGCCATTACTACTGGTAATGAGTGGAGGACAGAGGAGCCTCTTAAAGAAGAAGTTACAGGTCTGTGAGAGCCAGAAATCTTGCATGTTTTTAGGTGACCAAATACTTATTTTCCACCATAATTTGCAAAAGAAATGTTGCCAAATCAGACAAGGTGATTTTCTGGATTTGTTTTCTCATTGACTCTCATAGTTGTGTCTACCTATGATGTCAATTACAGGCCTCTCTCATCTTTTTAAGTGGGAGAACTTGCACAATTGGTGGCTGACTAAATACTTTTTTTCCCCACTGTGTGTGGCACACATTATTTATACTCTTGGGAAGTTTTTAACCACTTCCCTCTTGCCTGCATTCTGGGTAATAATTTAGTAAATTTCTTCAATTGCATGTGTAACAATTTGTAAATAAAGTTGTTGTATTTCCTAATTTTTGGATTTGCTCTTCTTCCAATGATATTAACTATGCTGGTGTGTGTTATTTTTTAGACTGGTCTATGATCTCATATACATTCGTGTTTTTACATTTAAGAGGGAAATTACATTTTTGAAAATTGTCTGACAATACTTTGTAGACCAAAGCAAAAATATAGAGGAAAAATATTTCTAAAGCACATTATTTGCATAACTACATACTCATAATGAAACATACACACATGTGAATATAATTTGTCTTTTGACCCTACCATAGCCCTAACTAAAGCTCCAACCCTAGCTGTAAACTGAGCTCCAACTCTAGCTCTAACCCCAACTCCAGTTCTAACCCTAGTTCTAACCTGAACCCTTACTCTAGCTCTAACCCTAGCCCTAACTCTAGCTCTAACCCTAGCTCAAACCTGAGCTCTAACTCTAGCCATAACTGTAACTATTACCCTAACTTCAGTTTCAACCTGAGCTCTAGCTCTAACCCTAGCTCCAGTTCTAACCCTGGCAACAACCTAAGCCCTTACTCTAGCTCTAACCCTAGCCCTAACTCTAGTTCTAACCCTAGTTCCAACCTGAGCTTCAACTCTAGCTCTAACCCTAGCTCCAGTTCTAACCCTGGCAACAACCGAAGCCTTTACTCTAGCTGTAACCCTAGCACTAACTCTAGTTCTAACCTAAACTTCAGTTCTTTCTAACCCTAGCTCCAACCTGAGCTTCAATTTGAGCTCTAATCCTAGCTCCAGTTCTAACCCTGGTAACAACCTAATCCCTTACTCTAGCTCTAACCCTAGCTCCAGTTCTAACCCTGGCAACAACCTAAGCCCTTACTCTAGCTCTAACCCTAGCTCTAACTCTAGCTCTAACCCTAGCTCCAGTTCTAACCCTGGCAACAACCTAAGCCCTTACTCTAGCTCTAACCCTAGCTCTAACTCTAGCTCTAACCCTAGCTCCAGTTCTAACCCTGGCAACAACCTAAGCCCTTACTCTAGCTCTAACCCTAGCCCCACCTCTAGCTCTAACCCTAGCTCCAGTTCTAACCCTAGTTCTAACCTGAACCCTTACTCTAGCTCTAACCCTAGCCCTAACTCTAGCTCTAACCCTAGCTCAAACCTGATCTCTAACTCTAGCCATAACTATAACTATTACCCTAACTTCAGTTCCAACCTGAGCTTCAACTCTAGCTCTAACCCTAGCTCCAGTTCTAATCCTAGCTACAACCTAAGCCCATAGTCTAGCTCTAACTTTAGCCTTAACTCTAGTTCTAACCCTAGCTCTAACCTGAGCTCCAATTCGAGCTCCAACCCTAGCCCTAACTGTAGCTATTACCCTAACTCCAGTTGCAACCATAGATCCAACCTGATCTCCAACTCTAGCTCTAACCCTAGCTCCAGTTCTAACCCTGGCAACAACCTAAGCCTTTACTCTAGCTGTAACCCTAGCCCTAACTCTAGTTCTAACCTAAACTTCAGTTCTAACCCTAGCTCCAACCTGAGCTCCAATTTGAGCTCTAACCCTAGCTCCAGTTCTAACCCTGGCAACAACCTAAGCCCTTACTCTAGCTCTAACCCTAGCCCTAACTCTAGCTCTAACCCTAGCTCCAGTTCTAACCCTGGCAACAACCGAAGCCTTTACTCTAGCTGTAACCCTAGCCCTAACTCTAGTTCTAACCAAAACTTCAGTTCTAACCCTAGCTCCAACCTGAGCTCCAATTTGAGCTCTAACCCTAGCTCCAGTTCTAACCCTGGCAACAACCTAAGCCCTTACTCTAGCTCTAACCCTAGCCCTAACTCTAGCTCTAACCCTAGCTCCAGTTCTAACCCTGGCAACAACCTAAGCCCTTACTCTAGCTCTAACCATAGCCCTAACTCTAGTTCTAACCCCAGCTCTAGCTCCAATCCTAGCTCCAACCTTGGCCTTAGCCTTAACCCTGGATAGGGTTAGAAAAAGATTGCAAATTGAGGACAACTCTCAGCAAGTCCCTCTCTCTCATATAATTACAAGGAGAGGTAGATAGATGCAGAAGAGCACAGCTAGCTTTTTCCTTTTCCCCAGGGTATGATCTCTGTATAGGGTTACAAGCCTATCACAGGCTGCATCCATGCCCTGGGTGTAAGTCAACAACTGAGTCATGTAGATTTCAGTTCTGCTGGAAGTACATTTAAATGACTGCTTTAAAAGAGTCAAAGGGGTCATTAAGGGGTTAATAAAACTGTAGAAAATTCCACGTATTGATTGCATTCCTTCTGTGATGGAAAACTATAGAAATTGAGCTCCATTCAACGTTTTTGTTTATTTTTAAGTAACTTTTTTTTTGCTTTGTGGTGTTCGTTGACTTTTTGGGGGGGATGTGCTTCAAATTTGGCGCATGTGGTTTGTCAATTTTGTACAAAATAAAAAAATAATCTTTATTCTTGTTCATTACTTCTTGCTAGAGCAAAAATTTCCATGTTTCACTAAAATGTCTCAAAAAAAGTGTCAGGCGTACATAAAATCCCAGTCGGAGGGGGAAACTGGAGCAGATTTTATTAGTGTTAGCTTGACTTATCGTCTTCGAATGCAAAAACTTCTGCTTTTGTCAATCAAGTTGAGCAACATGAGGGAAGTAAATGCATAATCTGTTTGTACATTCAGCATTGCTTAAGATTTATACAGATATATTATCACAATACATAACCTTCCCTAAAACGTTGTGCTTCTCTGCGATAATTAGCCGTTGCTTAGTAGTTAAAACCCCCTTCTGGTCAATATTTTGCATAAATGCCAAAAATTTGTCTGCAGCTGTCAGTAGAGGGAGAATGAAGAAAAAAGATCCCAGAAACAGCACCACTCTTGGCTACAGGCAGGGTCTGGTATTGCAGCTCAGTCTCACTCACATTTCTAAGGATGGAGATTCTTACATGATTGTTAGATGTTGTCTTATCGGACACTCTTCATACTGTACAAATGTAATTTCCTCATGACAGGATGAAGTCCCTAACGTGTGTCTTGTTGGCTGCCTTTGTGGCTGCATCTGTGAATGCCTCCATTGACCCAGCGCTGGATAACCACTGGAAACTATGGAAATTTACATATAACAAAGAATATAATCAAGGGGTAAGTACAGCATTGACATATAATATACCTGTTATCACATACACTATATGGAGAAAAGTATTTGCCCCCTCAACATTTCACAATCTGGAGCTTTTCTGACCTCCCATTCTACATCCTTAAACATTTACATAGAGTTGATCTCCAAAGAGTTCTGGAGTGTTCAATTATTTATACCCTTCATGAATATAGGAGACTATGGTTAAATGTAGGCATTTAATAAGCAAAAATACTCCTTGTGTCCGTCCGGCTTAATCCCACAGCTCAACAGTTCTTTGTTTCAGTGTGTTCTCCTGAGAATTACCAAAAAGTATATATTTTTCTACAGCTAGAAGACATCAAAAGGCGAATGATATGGGAGAAGAATTTAAAGTTTGTGACACTACATAACCTGGAACATGAGCTGGGAGTTCACTCATATACTGTGGGCATGAACCATCTAGCAGATATGGTAGGTATATGATGTTTATGTGGCTAGCAGTCACTCTGTGTTCTTTATATTACCGCCTAACCAGGACGGACTAAGGCAGAAACAAGCACAATCCTTATTTGAGCTTCGCACTGCTGCTACTAAGAAGTGGAGAACGATTACAGCTGAGTGACCAGAAGCTCAAAATTCTCATGGCGACACTTTTTTGTCATGAGTTTTTGTTTTTTTCTTTTCCTTTGCTGCTCTATCATAATAATAATAATAATAATAATAATAATCTTTATTTATATAGCGCCAACATATTCCGCAGCGCTTTACAGTTTAAATAGGATTAATCATTGTAAAATGTAACCCAGGTTAATACTTGTGTTAATGAACAATGGAATCATCAAAAGTACAAGGCTGATAATGCCATGCAGTGACCAAATACTACCACAATGACTGATTATTACCACCATATAGAGACAAATTATTAAAACTGCCATATGCGAACACTGAAAAAGTACCATACAGTGACTAATGCCACCATATAGTGAGTAAATAATACCACCATATAATGACCAAATACCACCACATAGTGACCGAATAATACCACCATATAGTGATGGAATAATACCACCCTATAGTGACGGAATAATACCACCGTATAGTGATGGAATAATATCACCATATAGTGACGGAATAATACCACTATATAGTGACAGAATAATACCAAAATATAGTGACAGAATAATACCACCATATAGTGACCGAATAATACCACCATATAGTGACAGAATAATACCACCATATAGTGACAGAATAATACCACCATATAGTGACCGAATAATACCACCATATAGTGACTGAATAATACCACAATATAGTGTCCAAATAACACCACCATACAGTGACCAAATAATACCACCATATATTGACGGAATAATACCACCATATAGTGACGGAATAATACCACTATATAGTGACCAAATAATACCACCATATAGTGACCGAATAATACCACCATACAGTGACCGAATAATACCACCATATAGTGACCAAATAATACCACCATATACTGACCAAATAATACCACCATATAGTGAATAAATATTACCACAATAGAGCCCACTATATAATACCATTATGCAGCAGCAAAATAATACTGTCATACAATGACAAACAAATACCACCATATAGCTACTAAATACCACCGTACAGTGACCAAAATACTCATCATGACTGATTACTACTATCATATAGGAACCACATAATGCCACCACGAATTAATAATGCTCCCATATACTAATCATGTCATATTATACAATGACTGAATAATACATCCATAGAGTGACTAATACTGCAATATACGACTAATATCACCATAGCACAAGTAAATACCACGATACAGAAAGAAAATACCACCACCATCCAGTAATCAAATCTCACAATGACTATAATAACCAAATAATATGACCAGCCAGTAACTAAATAATTCCACCATATATTGACCAATAATATCACCATACAAAATGCCACCGAAGAATGACTTAATAGCACCAGGCAGTGACTAAATAATGCCACCACAGTTACCAAATAGTGGAATACTACCATACATTGTGCTAACAAATACACCAGTGAGGGAACAGTAGGACCTTAGAGCGAATAAATACCATCACACATTGACTTATCTAATATATAAAGCTGAATGTGTGTGTGTGTGTATGTATGTATGTATGTATGTATGTCCGGGATTGGCATCTGAACCGTAGCAGCTACAGCCACAAAATTTTGCACAGTCACACGTCTGGACCCCGAGAGCGTCATAGGCTATGTTGTGAGGTGAAATTTTAACCCCGCGCTTTCCAATTCACCAAACAATTTTGCCCCTATCTACATAATGGGGAAAAAGTGAAAGGAAAAGTGTTGGAGGCGTCGCAGCTACAGGCACAAAATTTTGCACAGTCACACGTCTGGACCCTGAGAGCGTCAAAGCTATATTGTGAGGTGAAATTTTAACCCCGCGCTTTCCAAGTCACCAAACAATTTTGCCCCTATCTACATAATGGGGAAAAAATGAAAGGAAAAGTGTTGGAGGCAAATTAACAGCTGCCAGATGTGAACAAGGGGGACTTAAAGAATGACAGCGATGGCACCAAAGAGTATATACTGTACAGTTGCTAAGGTGGGGCCCCAACATGGGATAATCACACCACCACGGGGATATGAACACACACACAAAATGCGCCACACACTACCACGTGCTCGAACACATATACCACCCTCAGTGCACATTTCACCACACATACACCAACCTCGCCACATAAAAGTAGAAACACAAAAGTCGCCGCTCAAAACTCGCCACGCGCAAAACTCTCCACATGCAAAACTCGCCACACGTGCAAAACTCGCCACACGCAAAACTTGCACACGCAGAAAAATTGCCACACGCAGAAAAATTGCCACATGCACAAAAGTTGCAACACATGCAAAAGTTGCCTCACACAAAACTTGCACATACTCAAAAGGCACCACACATAAAACTCGCCACGCGCAAAACTCGCCATGCGCAAAACTTGCTGCACACAACTTGCTACACTAACCTGTCACATGCAACTCGACACACAAAAAGTTGCTACACGCATGTCGCCACACAAAACTCATCTCACAAAAGTCCCTACATGCATGTCGCCACACGCAACTCAACACACACAACTTGACACACGAAACTCGCCCTAAAACACACACAAGTCTGGTATCCTTCAAAAATAAAAATCTGATTAATAAGCAGACAAACTACAAGAGCAACAAATGTACCATATAGGAATCCGGCAGCTGTCAGTCACATGACCAGTCTATTATGTGTATGTGTGAGCTAATATATACTGCCAGGGGGTGGGCTTACTGTTGGCTGGGGATTTATCAGGCTGCCATTTTAGCTTACAAATACTGAGGTAAAAATACTGACCAAATAACGTGTGAACGAGGGCTAATACAGGAGGAGATGGCATACAGCTATATACTATATACAGGAGATGACACACAGGTATATACTATTTACAGGGGAGATGACACACAGGTATATACTATATACAGGAGGAGATGACACACAGATATATACTATATACAGGAGAGATGACACACAGGTATATACTATATAGAGGAGGAGATGACATACAGGTACATACTACATACAGGAGGAGATGACATACAGGTATATACTATATACAGGAGGAGATGACACACAGGTATATACTATATACAGGAGCAGATTACCTACAGGTATATAGTATATACAGGAGGAGATGACACAGGTATATGCTATGTATAGGAGGAGATGACATACAGGTATATACTATATACAGGAGATGACACACAGATATATACTATATATAGGTGAGATGACACACAGGTATATACTATATACAGGAGATTACATACAGGTATATCTAATATATAAAGCTGAATGTGTGTATGTATGTATGTGTGTATGTCCGGGATTGGCATCTGAACCGTCGCAGCTACAGCCACAAAATTTTGCACAGTCACACGTCTGGACCCCGAGAGCGTCATAGGCTATGTTGTGAGGTGAAATTTTAACCCCGCGCGTTCCAATTCACCAAACAATTTTGCTCCTATCTACATAATGGGGAAAAAGTGAAGGGAAAAGTGTTGGAGGAAAATTGACAGCTGCCAGATGTGAACAATGAGGACTTAAAGAATGAGAGCGATGGCGACAAAGAGTATATACCGTACAGTTGCTAAGGTGGGGCCCCGACATGGGATACTCACCACACACGGGGATATGAACACAAACACAAAATGCGCCACACACTACCACGTGCTTGAACACATATACCACCCTCAGCACACATTTCACCACACACACACACCAACCTCGCCACATAAAAGTCGAAACACAAAAGTCACCACTCAAAACTCGCTACATGCAAAACTCGCCATATGCAAAACTAGGCTCACGCAAAACTCGCCACACGTGCAAAACTCACCTCATGGAAAACTCACCTCATGCAAAACTTGCACACACAGAAAAATTGCCACATGTACAAAAGTTGCACCACATGCAAAAGTTGCCTCACACAAAACTTGCACATACTCAAAATGCACCACACATAAAACTCGCCACGCGCAAAACTCGCCATGCACAAATCTTGCTGCACACAACTTGCTACACTAACCTGTCACATGCAACTCAACACACAAAATGTTGCTACACGCATGTCGCCACACAAAACTCATCTCACAAAAGTCGCTACATGCATGTCGCCACACGCAACTCAACACACACAACTTGACACATAAAACTCGCCCTAAAACACACACAAGTCTGGTATTGTCCTTCAAAAATAAAAATCTGATTAATAAGCAAACTACAAGAGCAACAAATGTACCATATAGGAAATACGGCAGCTGTCAGTCACATGACCTGTCTATTATGTGTATGTGTGAGCTAATATATACTGCCAGGGGGGAGGGCTTCCTGTTGGCTGGGGATTTATCAGGCTGCCAATAGCAACCAATCACAGCTCAGCTTCTATTTTGCTACAGTTAATTAACCTGAGCTCTGATTGGTTAATATAGGCAACAAAGACATTCTCAGTATAACAAAGCTAATATATGTTGTGAAATGCTTCTATTTGCTTAGTTTTTGCCTTTTAATAATTACATTTCTATCTATTTGTTTTGTGGTTTTTGTGTGCAGAATAAATTTTTGTTAACACATTCTATTTTGCTAACAGCAGTCATTAACCCGGGCGAAGCCGGGTAGTACAGCTAGTATATATATATATATATATATATATATATATATACTGTATATATGTTTTCCCGAACATTTGAGCACATAAATCCATTAGATGTCGGTTTTGCAAGCTTGCGAGAAAATCTCGGCATACGGATGCCATACGGATGTCACACGGATGTCACACGGATCATTTGATGCGAGGAAATTGCATCCTCGCACTGCACACGGATCACTGTTTTTGAAACATTTGTGCGATTCTCGGCCGTGAAAAACAGACCGTTTTTTTATACGTTAAGTGTGTCCCCGGCCTTAAAGTAATTTCTGGATGGTATTTTAATAGGGTTATCAGCTGACCGTGAAGTTCCCTATTGTATCTTCTTACTATCTAGTTATAAATATAACTGAATAATATGATCATACAGTCTTAAAATAATCCCATCATACATTCATTTAACGATAACGCCATAGCGTGATTGAATAATACCGCCATACAATTCAGTGAACACGATACAGAGCTCCCCCATCTTAAAGGAATCCTCCAGCCAAAGATTTTAGGAAAGTTGGATCATGGACACCAGGTTGACCTTCTTTTATTTCCTTAGACCAGTGAGGAGGTAGAAGCCCAGCTGACTGGTTTAATAGTGCCACGACCTGCCGACAGGAAGAGCTATCTCAACAGCAAGTGGAACATTACCAGCACCTCTGCATTGCCAGACTCTGTGGATTGGAGGGCTAAAGGATGTGTCACAGAGGTGAAAAACCAGGTAAGATTATGGGACATGATACCTCCTGCTTGATAAAGGTCTGTTGACCGAAACGTCGCTGCAGGAGGCAGAATAAATGTAAGCTCCTATTTTTTCACCATCCATTGTGGCGCTGTCTTTTTGTTCTTTGTGGTCTTGATACTGGCCGGGATGGGCTCCCTGGTTTTGGACGTGCGCCCTTGTGTCCAATGAGACCTTCAATTTATATATGAAAGGGTGTGGTTTTGACTTTCTATTGTTTTCACCTCCTGATGATCTGTCCCCCATGCTTTATACTGCAGATTTGCCTATATAGAGTTTTAAAGTAAAACATTATATCGTTGTCTGGTGTCATCAACATGGAAAATTGTGTATGTATATGTATCTATATGTGTGTGTGCTTTTTTTGCCCCCTTTGCAGGGTTCCTGCGGATCCTGCTGGGCATTCAGTGCTGTCGGTGCTTTGGAGGGACAGCTGAAATTGAAGACTGGAAAACTGGTTTCACTAAGTCCTCAGAATCTCGTGGATTGCTCCTCGAAGTATGGAAATCAAGGATGTAATGGGGGTTTTATGACCAGAGCCTTTCAATACGTCATAGATAACAATGGTATAGATTCCGACGCCTCGTACCCTTATCATGCCACGGTGAGTAGATGCCAATATGGAACAGAAAAATAGACAACAGAAAATGGTTCATGTTTGGAGTACATTTCTTACTAAGCTTTTTTCGTCACGAAAAGTCTTTCTCCCCTAGCCTTGCCTCCCCTTTCCAGGCTATACCCCCTTTGCAACCACCTCGTTGGAGGAATCTACAAGAAACACTGTCCTCGAAATTCCCATAGGCCATAATTCCAATAACCACATGATATAAGGAACAATTCCCAAATATTTTAGAAATGTTTCCTAAGTGAAGCCAAAAAGTGGACCTATGATCCAATTAAATCTGGTCAGTTTTTTGTTTTCATTTTATTCCCACCTATTTCCAGAGCATAACGCTTTTTGTCTTTTTTAAATCCGCAGTATGGTTCCAGAGATAGGAGCCTTTTTATTCTGTTCTACTTTTATGGCTATTATAAAAGGGGCGTGGTTGACAGATTCTCTGGAGGGTTGTCTCTAGCCTGTTCTGCATAATTGAGCCACGCCTACATAGTAAAGGCCATAAAAAATAGCACTAGATAAAAAGGCTCATAACTCTGGAACCGTATGGCGGATTTAAAAAAAAGCAAACACAGAATACTCAGGGGAACATTGGTAATAAAATCAGAGGAAAAAAATTAACACTTTTGACCTGTTGATAGGTCGCCTTTAAGGTAGCCATAACTATCCCGGATGCGATATTTAATTGATTATAAATCCATTTTAGGCTGGAAATTGCAATTATAACCCATCTACCAAAGCGGCTTCATGTGTTAAGTACACGGAGGTGAATCCGGGAACTGAAGACAATCTGAAGCAAGCCGTAGCCAATGTTGGTCCTGTATCTGTGGCAATCGATGCCAGGCATGCGTCTTTCTATCTGTATAAGAGTGGTAAGAGGCCGCTAAGTAATAGCTGGATTATTTTGCATGATTTTCTGCCTGGCACTGATTATGGGGCGCTCTTTCAGCATGACTGATCTCTTTAAGGCTATCATAGATCAGCGGCTTTGAGCGATCATTAGCCGCATGACCTGTGGCTCGGCCAAAGTCGCCATGTTGCCCCATCCTAATTCACTACTGCGGAAAGACCTATACCAAGCAATATTTCTTCTGTAGGTGTCTATGATGATCCGACTTGCACTCAAGATGTCAACCATGGAGTTCTGGCTGTGGGATATGGAAACCTTAATGGCAAAGACTATTGGCTTATAAAAAACAGGTGAGGTCTGGCTTATAGAAGTATTTACTAAGACTATGCTGAGGAAGAATGAAACTCTCCTCAAATAGGGGCAGCACCATGACCCCATTACAGAATCCTCACCAAAAGGGAGGGAAAACAATCTGTGGGTCTTAAAGAGGTCCTGTCACTTGCCATAAATTTGCAATGATTTTGCCTGGTGTAAATTCCACTGTTCTCCTGAATCCGGTGCTGTTTTTATTTTGCTCCGGCACCTGTTCGTTCCTTAGATATAGCCTCCTATACTCTGATTATAAGGCCGAGGTCACAACTGCGAGTTCAATGCGAGAAACTCATGCGAGTCTCTCTCATCAATTCCCGACACTTCTGCCAGCACTCGGGACCAGAGCATGCGGCCACATAGCAATACATATAGCCGCACACCCTGGTCCCGAGTGCCGGCGGCAGTGGTGGGTATTGATGAGAGAGACTCGCACGAGTTTCTCGCATTGAACTAACAAGTCTGACCTCGGCCTAAACAGAAGGAATCTGATTAGTTGGTCTAATTAACTCTGACACCTTTGTTTGAATGAGGCCATTTTATAGCCTCACAGCCTTAGGGTATGTGCACACGTTGCAGATTCCATTGCAGCTTTTTCCAGGCGGATTCTGCACAATCTGCGTTTTACCTGTGGATTCTCTGTGGGTTTTCTGTGGCTTTTGTGCGGATTTTGTCCAGATTTCACTTGCGTTTTTACACCTGCAGATTCCTTTAATGGAATAGGTGTAAAACGCTGCAGAATCCACACAAAGAATTGACAAGCTGCGGAAAATAAACCGCTGCGTTTCCGCGCAGTATTTTCTGCACCATGTGCACTGCGGATTTGGTTTTCCATGGGTTTACTTGGTACTGTACAACGCATGGAAAACTGCTGCGAATCCGCAGTGTCAAATCCGCAGCCAAATCTGCAATGTGTGCACATACCCTTAGGCTTCAAGAATTAGAGGGATTGTACAAGATTAAAAAAAAACGTGACTGCTTTCTTACAAGAACAGCGACACCCCTGTTCACAGGTGGTGTCTGGTATTGCTGCTCAGAACGATAGAAATGAATAGGCTCATACATATTTCATTACCTAGAAAGAGGAGACAATGGACGAGACTCGTGCTGTGAGGGATCACATTACAGTCCGCGGAGGGAAAATTAACATGTACAGAAATGACAAAGGCAAATGAGCTGGAATATAATGGCTAACCTGTATGTCTGTTTCCCACTTTATTTCTTTTCCAGCTGGGGAGAAAGCTACGGAGATAAAGGCTACGTGTATATGGCAAGGAACCGGGGGAACATGTGCGGCATTGCGGAATATCCTTCCTACCCCCACATGTAAACCAGTCTTTATTAGCCATCAGATGTAGCTGGGGAGGTGCAGAAGCTTCGTAGTCAGACAATGTGTCATA
Source organism: Ranitomeya variabilis (assembly GCF_051348905.1). Classification (NCBI taxonomy): domain Eukaryota; kingdom Metazoa; phylum Chordata; class Amphibia; order Anura; family Dendrobatidae; genus Ranitomeya; species Ranitomeya variabilis. Next base: position 586,035,492 of record NC_135232.1, read on the forward strand.
CTCCTTCTCCATTCTTGATCCAACCTATGTGGAAATTATAAAAAGAGATTTGGATCTTTTAGAATATTTGCAATTTGCCATGATGCATTTGATCTTTTATAACTACTATCTCCATACTGCAAGTCCCGCCCCTAAATTGTTGGTCATTCCCACTTGTCCTAGGATAACCATTTTTATGTAACTTAGAATAAGCCACATCTACATTTTACTTCTACCTCAAAAGTGTGACCAGGTTGATTCCCAATACAGAGAAGGGCTGATTTGCCACCAATGGCAGCGTAGCATTCATTTCACCAAAAAGCTGAGCTCTGATTGGTCGCATTGTGAATTCTTATAAATGAGGCTGCAGTGTGCTACCAGTAATAAGAAATATCGTAGCCCTGAGGCGTTATACCAGTGATGTCTGAGGATTGAACCGCACACAAAGCGGTCGAGATTTAATTTCTTTCTACCAATCAGAACTTTGCTGTAATGATGATGATTAGACGTTCTAGCCTTTACATTCATCTCTGAACTTTACGTCATTATGTAACTGAGTGATGTTTTAATAAAAATTTATATGACTTGAGCCATTGCTTATTTCTGTGGGGCACTGGTTGAGCGGTAAAAGGTGGGGTCTGGTGTTGGGGTAGATTGGGGGTCTCACAAAGGGATATTTTGAAAAACTAAGATCAAACTGAATATATTATTGAGGTTAATCAGCTCATTAACTCCAGCAGCATATCCTCTCCTTATACCTAATATTCAGTTACAGTTTTTATTTCATTATCAATACTTGTGGGGTAAATGATGCCTTGTGGGGGCATCATTCTGTGTGTGTGGTCCCCATACTCTGTTGGAAGCTGTGTGGGTCATCATATTGTGTATGTGTAATGCAGGTGTCTGGATTCAACGAGCAGAGATCACGAGGCGGAAACAGCCAGGGATGATATATTGATATTTTTATGCAACAATAACTTCTAAACAATTAGTGTTAGTACACATGTAATTTAATAATATACAGAATTATAACAGGTTATAAACAAGCTAGAAAGTCTCTCACTACTTAAAGTTAGTGGTGTGTCCAGTTTTGGGAGACACCATGTGAGTTCTCTCTGAAGCGCTGGCTCTAGCGGGGGTCACCAAGTTTTCCCACTAGGCCGCAAGTCTCTTCTTGACGCAGAGAAGTAGACCATCATACTGTGTAAAGGGACTATGGGGCAATCAATATATATATATATATATACACATACACACACATACACACAACCCCTGGCAAAAATTGTGTAATCACCGGCCTTGGAGGATGTTCATTCAGTTGTTTAATTTTGTAGAAAAAAAGCAGATCACAGACATGGCACAAAACTAAAGACATTTCAAATGGCAACTTTCTGGCTTTAAGAAACACTAAAAGAAATCAATAACAAAAAATGTGGTAGTCAGTAATGGTTCCTTTTTTTAACCAAGCATAGGGGAAAAATTATGGAATCACTCAATTCTGAGGGAAAAAAATATGGAATCTCCCTTTAAATGTTCATTCCCAAAACTAACACCTGCACCACATTAAATCTGCTCGTTAGTCTGCATTTAAAAAGGAGTGATCACACCTTGGAGAGCTGTTGCACCAAGTGGACTGACATGAATCATGGCTCCAACACGAGAGATGTCAATTGAAACGAAGGAGAGGATTATCAAACTCTTAAAAGAGGGTAAATCATCACGCAATGTTGCAAAAGATGTTGGTTGTTCATAGTCAGCTGTGCCTAAAATCTGGACCAAATACAAACAACATGGGAAGGTTGTTAAAGGCAAACATACTGGTAGACCAAAGAAGATATCAAAGCGTCAAGACCGGAAACTTAAAGCAACATATCTCCAAAACAGGAAATGCACAGCAAAACAAATGAGGAACGAATGGGAGGTGTTATGACCTGGTGGTTAAGAGGCCACACTGATATGACCTGGTGGCTAAAACGCAACATGGGACGAGCTCTGAGGAGGTGGTATCTCTACTGACCGCAGTCCCTAATCCTAACAACAACACTAGTAATAGCCGTGGGATGTTCCTGACTCTCCCTAGACACCTCTTCACAACCTAAGAATTAACTACCCCTAAAGAAGGAAATAGAAAGCTATCTTGCCTCAGAGAAAACCCCAAAAGGAAAGATAGCCCCCCACAAATATTGACTGTGAGTGGAGAGGGAAATGACGTACACAGTAATGAAATCAGATTCAGCAAAGGAGGCCAATACTAAACTTGATAGACAGAGAGAAAAGGATACTGTGCGGTCAGTATTAAAAAACTACAAAAATCCACGCAGAGGTTACAAAAATGAACTCCACACTGACTCACGGTGTGGAGGGGCAAATCTGCTACCCCAGAGCTTCCAGCTAGCCTGAATATGACATAGTGACAAGCTGGACAAAAAGAGAAATATTTGCAAAGCAATAGAGTCCAAAACAAATGGACAAACAAGAACTAGCAGAAACTTATCTTTTGCTGACAAGGACAGGCCATATGAGAATTCCAAGGAGCGAACCAAATCCAACCTAAGACATTGACAGCTGGCATGAACTAAAGCCCAGAGCAGGTTTAAATAACAAACCCAGGTAAGGGGATTAGTGAAGGCAGCTGCTACAGCTACCTAACGGAGTAGCAGTTCCACTCGAAACCACCAGAGGGAGCCCAAGGGCAGAACCCACAAAAATACCATTAGCAACCACAGGAGGGAGCTCCAGAATGGAATTCACAACAGTACCCCCCCTTGAGGAGGGGTCACTGAACCCTCACAGAGCTCCCAGGCCGATCAGGACGAGCCAAATGGAAAGCACGAACCAAATCGGCAGCATGAACATCGGAGGAAACAACCCAAGAATTATCCTCCTGGCCATAACCCTTCCACTTGACCAGATACTGAAGCTTCCGTCTCGAAAGACGAGAATCCAAAATCTTCTCCACCACATATTCCAATTCCCCCTCAACCAACACCGGAGCAGGAGGATCAACGGAGGGAACCATAGGTACCACATATCTCCGCAACAAGGATCTATGGAACACATTATGAATGGAAAAAGAAGCTGGAAGGGCCAAACGAAAAGACACCGGATTGATAATTTCAGAAATCTTATAAGGCCCAATAAAGCGAGGCTTGAACTTAGGGGAAGAAACCTTCATAGGAACATGACGAGAAGACAACCAGACCAAATCCCCAACACGAAGCCGAGGACCAACACACCGACGACGGTTAGCAAAACGTTGAGCCTTTTCCTGAGATAACGTCAAATTGTCCACCACATGAGTCCAAATTTGCTGCAACCTGTCCACCACAGAATCCACACCAGGACAGTCAGAAGGCTCAAGCTGCCCTGAAGAAAAACGAGGATGAAAACCAAAGTTACAAAAGAAAGGCGAAACCAAGGTAGCAGAACTAGCCCGATTATTAAGGGCAAACTCGGCCAACGGCAAAAAGGTCACCCAATCATCCTGATCAGCAGACACGAAGCATCTCAAATAGGTTTCCAAGGTCTGATTGGTTCGCTCTGTTTGGACATTTGTCTGAGGATGGAATGCTGAAGAAAAAGACAAATCAATGCCCATTCTAGCACAAAAGGACCGCCAAAACCTAGAAACAAACTGGGAACCTCTGTCAGACACAATATTCTCCGGAATACCATGCAAACGAACCACATGCTGAAAAAATAATGGAACCAAATCAGAGGAGGAAGGCAACTTAGGCAACGGTACCAAATGGACCATCTTAGAAAACCGGTCACAAACCACCCAGATGACAGACATCCTCTGAGAAACAGGAAGATCTGAAATAAAATCCATGGAAATATGCGTCCAGGGCCTCTCAGGAATAGGCAAAGGCAAAAGCAACCCACTGGCACGGGAACAGCAATGCTTAGCCCGAGCACAGGTCCCACAGGACTGCACAAACGAACGCACATCCCGCGACAAGGAAGGCCACCAAAAGGACCTAGCCACCAAATCTCTGGTACCGAAAATCCCAGGGTGACTAGCCAACACCGAACAATGAACCTCAGAAATTACCCTGCTAGTCCATCTATCAGGAACAAACAGTTTCCCCACTGGACAGCGGTCAGGTTTATCAGCCTGAAACTCCTGAAGTACCAGCCGCAAATCAGGGGAGATGGCAGAAAGAATCACCCCCTCCTTGAGGATCCCAGCCGGCTCAAAAACTCCCGGAGAATCAGGCAAAAAACTCCTAGAAAGGGCATCAGCCTTCACATTCTTAGATCCCGGAATATACGAGACCACGAAATCAAAACGTGAGAAAAACAGAGACCACCGAGCCTGTCTAGGATTCAACCGCTTAGCAGACTCGAGGTAAATCAAATTTTTATGATCAGTCAAGACCACCACGCGATGCTTGGCTCCCTCTAGTCAATGTCGCCACTCCTCAAATGCCCACTTCATAGCCAACAACTCCCGATTGCCGACATCATAATTACGCTCAGCAGGCGAAAACTTTCTGGAGAAGAAAGCACATGGTTTCATCAAAGAGCCATCAGAATTTCTCTGAGACAAAACGGCCCCTGCCCCAATCTCAGAAGCATCAACCTCGACCTGAAAAGGGAGAGAAACATCTGGCTGACGCAACACAGGGGCAGAAGTAAAACGACGTTTAAGCTCCTGAAAGGCCTCAACAGCCGCAGAGGACCAATTCATCACATCAGCGCCTTTCTTCGTCAAATCGGTCAGAGGCTTCACCACACTAGAAAAATTAGCAATAAAGCGGCGATAAAAATTAGCAAAGCCTAAAAATTTTTGAAGGCTCTTTACAGATGTGGGTTGAGTCCAATCATGAATGGCCTGGACCTTAACAGGGTCCATTTCAATAGCCGAGGGAGAAAAAATGAAACCCAAAAAAGAAACTTTCTGAACTCCAAAGAGGCACTTAGACCCCTTCACAAACAACGCATTAGCACGAAGGACCTGAAATACCATCCTAACCTGCTTCACATGAGACTCCCAATCATCGGAAAAAAACAAAATATCATCCAAATACACAATCATGAATTTATCCAGGTAATTCCGGAAGATATCATGCATAAAGGACTGAAATACCGATGGAGCATTAGAGAGCCCGAATGGCATCACAAGATATTCAAAATGGCCTTCGGGCGTATTAAATGCTGTTTTCCATTCATCACCTTGTTTAATACGCACGAGATTATACGCCCCTCGAAGGTCGATTTTAGTAAACCAACTGGCACCCTTAATCCGAGCAAACAAATCAAAAAGTAAAGGTAAAGGGTACTGGAATTTGACCGTGACCTTATTGAGAAGGCGATAATCTATACAGGGTCTCAAGGAACCATCCTTCTTGGCAACAACAAAAATCCCGCTCCCAACGGTGACGAAGACGGGCGAATATGCCCCTTCTCCAAGGACTCCTTTACATAACTCCGCATAGCGGCATGCTCTGGCACAGACAGATTGAAAAGTCGGCTCTTAGGGAACTTACAGCCAGGAATCAAATTAATGGCACAATCGCAGTCCCTATGAGGAGGCAGGGAACTGGACTTGGGCTCATCAAATATATCCTGGAAATCCAACAAAAACTCAGGAACTTCAGAAGAAGGGGACGAGGAAATGGACATCAAAGGAATATCACTATGTATCCCCTGACAACCCCAACCAGTTACAGACATAGATCTTCAATCCAGCACTGGATTATGTACCTGTAACCATGGAAAACCCAGCACAACAACATCATGCAAATTATGCAACACCAAAAAGCGAATATTTTCCTGATGTGCTGGAGTCATGTGCATGGTCAACTGTGTCCAGTACTGAGGTTTATTCTTGGCCAATGGCGTAGCATCAATCCCCCTTAAGGGAATAGGGCTCCGCAAAGGCTCCAAGGAAAAACCACAGCGCTTGGCAAATTCTAAGTCCATTAAGTTCAGCGCAGCGGCAGAATCCACAAATGCCATAACAGAAAAGGACGACAATGAGCAAATCAGGGTAACAGACAAAAGAAATTTAGGCTGTACAGTACTAATGGTAACAGACCTAGGGACCCTCTTAGTACGCTTAGGGCAATCAGAAATAGTATGAGCAGAATCACCACAGTAAAAGCACAGGCCATTCTGACGTCTGAATTTCTGCCTTTCTGCTCTAGTCAAAATCCTATCACATTGCATAGGCTCAGGACTCTGCTCAGAGGACACTGCCATATGGTGCACAACCTTGCGCTCGCGCAGGCGCCGATCAATCTGAATGGCCAAAGACATAGACTCATTCAGACCAGCAGGCGTAGGAAACCCCACCATAACATCTTTAAGGGCTTCAGAAAGACCCTTTCTGAAAATCGCTGCCAGGGCATACTCATTCCATTTTGTGAGCATAGACCACTTTCTAAATTTCTGGCAGTATACTTCTGCTGCTTCCTGACCCTGACACAGAGCCAGCAAAGTTTTTTCTGCCTGATCCACAGAATTAGGCTCGTCATACAGCAGTCCGAGCGCTTGAAAAAATGCGTCAATATTGAGCAATGCAGGATTTCCTGGCTCAAGGGAGAATGCCCAGTCCTGCGGGTCGCCACGCAGCAAAGAAATAACAATCTTCACCTGCTGAATGGGGTCACCAGAGGAACGGGGTCTCAGAGCAAAAAACAATCTGCAATTATTTTTAAAGTTCAAAAATTTAGATCTATCCCCAGAAAATAAATCAGGAACAGGCATTCTAGGCTCCAATACCGGAGTCTGGACAACATAATCTTGGATACTCTGTACCCTTGCAGCGAGTTGATCCATGCGCAAGGACAGACCCTGAACCTCCATATCAGCACCAAAATCCTGAACCACCCAGAGATTAAGGGGAAAAAAAGACAAAACAAGCTACAAAGGAAAAAAAAATGGCTCAGAACTTTCTTTTCCCTCTTTTGAGATGCATTTAACACATTGTGGGCTAGCTGTACTGTTATGACCTGGTGGTTAAGAGGCCACACTGATATGACCTGGTGGCTAAAACGCAACATGGGACAAGCTCTGAGGAGGTGGTATCTCTACTGACCGCAGTCACTAATCCTAACAACAACACTAGTAATAGCCGTGGGATGTTCCTGACTCTCCCTAGACACCTCTTCACAGCCTAAGAACTAACTACCCCTAGAGAAGGAAATAGAAAGCTATCTTGCCTCAGAGAAAACCCCCAAAAGGAAAGATAGCCCCCCACAAATATTGACTGTGAGTGGAGAGGGAAATGACGTACACAGAAATGAAATCAGATTCAGCAAAGGAGGCCAATACTAAACTTGATAGACAGAGAGAAAAGGATACTGTGCGGTCAGTATTAAAAAACTACAAAAATCCACGCAGAGGTTACAAAAATGAACTCCACACCGACTCACGGTGTGGAGGGGCAAATCTGCTACCCCAGAGCTTCCAGCTAGCCTGAATATGACATAGTGACAAGCTGGACAAAAAGAGAAATATTTGCAAAGCAATAGAGTCCAAAACAAATGGACAAACAAGAACTAGCAGAAACTTATCTTTTGCTGACAAGGACAGGCCATATGAGAATTCCAAGGAGAGAACCAAATCCAACCTAAGACATTGACAGCTGGCATGAACTAAAGCCCAGAGCAGGTTTAAATAACAAACCCAGGCAAGGGGATTAGTGAAGGCAGCTGCTACAGCTACCTAACGGAGCAGCAGTTCCACTCGAAACCACCAGAGGGAGCCCAAGGGCAGAACCCACAAAAATACCATTAGCAACCACAGGAGGGAGCTCCAGAACGGAATTCCCAACAGGGAGGAAACTGGAGTAAACATCTGTGACCGAACTGTAATAAACCGCCTAAAGGAAATGGGATTTACATACAGAAAAGCTAAACGAAAGCCATCATTAACACCTAAACAGAAAAAAACAAGGTTACAATGGGCTAAAGAAAAGCAATCGTGGACTGTGAATGACTGGATGAAAGTCATATTCAGTGATGAATGGCAAATCTGCATTGGGCAAGGTGTTGATGCTGGAACTTTTGTTTGGTTCCATTCCAATGAGATTTATAAAGATGACTGCCTGAAGAGAACATGCAAATTTCTTCAGTCATTGATGATATGCGGCTGCATGTCAGGTAAAGGCACTGGGGAGATGGCTGTCATTACATCTTCAACAAATGCACAAGTTTATGTTGATATTTTGGACACTTTTCTTATCCCATCAATTGAAAGGATGTTTGGGGATGATAAAATCATTTTTCAAGATGATAATGCATCCTGCCATAGAGCAAAAACTGTGAAAACATTCCTTGAAAAAAGACACATAAGGTCAATGTCCTGGCCTGCAAATAGTCCGGATCTCAATCCAATTGAAAATCTTTGGTGGAAGTTGAAGAAAATGGTCCATGACAAGGCTCCAACCTGCAAAGCTGATCTGGTAACAGCAATCAGAGAAAGGTGGAGCCAGATTGATGAACAGTACTGTTTGACACTCATTAAGTCCATGCCTCAGAGTCTGCAAGCTGTTATAAAAGCCAGAGGTGGTGCAACAAAATACTAGTGATGTGTTGGGGTGTTTTTTTGGTTGTTTGTTTTTCATGATTCCATAATTTCCCTCAGAATTGAGTGATTCCATAATTTATTTCCTTATGCTTGGTTAAAAAAAGTAACCATTACTGACTACCACATTTTTTGTTCTTGATTTCTTTTAGTGTTTCTTAAAGCCAGAAAGTTGCCATTTGAAATGACTTTGGTTTTGTGCCATGTCTGTGATCTGCTTTTTTTCTACAAAATTGAACAACTGAATGAATATCCTCCAAGGCCGGTGATTACAGTGTCGTATCCAGGGGGGGGCAGCCGGGGCATGTGCCCCTGGTGCAGCCGACAGGGGGGCGCCAGCGGGCCGCCTGATGATGTGGCGGTCCAAGGAGGCTCCTCGTCGGCGGCAGAATGCCGCCCCCACACTGAGATAGTCCCGTTCTCTAAGCCGTCAAATTGACAGCAGGCTCAGAGAAAGTGCTGCGCGTGGAATCCCAAGTGTCAGCAGCGTAACTACCGCGGTCGCAGGTGGGACTGCACTAGTCCCGAAGCAGAGCCCCTCCACCGCAGAGAGCCGCACACCACAACTATGGCTGCTGTTGCTCTGTGCACAGGACCTAAGATGAGGTCACAGGAGGGGAGGAGTCAAAGTCACATGATCGGGATGGGAGGACCTCTGTGTAGTGCAGGACTCTGCTGGTTTTCATGGTGCTGGACGAGGGTAAGGTTTTGTGTGGGGTCAGGAGTGGTTTGTGTGGATGTAGCAGAGCCGTGTGTGTATGAGGTGTACGGAGCGAAAGCCGCATGTGCAAGGTGTATGGAGTAGAGCTGGGTGTGTACGGAGCGGAGCCGTGTGTGTACGAGGCGTACAGAGCGGAGCCGTGTGTGCAAGGTGTATGGAGCGGAGCTGGGTGTGTACGGAGCGGAGCCGTGTGTGTACGAGGTGTACAGAGCGGAGCCGTGTGGGCAAGGTGTATGGAGCGGAGCTGGGTGTGTACGAGGTGTACAGAGCGGAGCCGTGTGTGCAAGGTGTATGGAGCGGAGCTGGGTGTGTACGAGGTGTGCGGAGCGGAAGCCGTGTGTGCAAGGTGTATGGAGCGGAGCTGGGTGTGTACGAGGTGTACGGAGCGGAGCCGTGTGTGCAAGGTGTACGGAGCTCAGCCGCGTGTGTAGGAGTAACTAGGTGTGGCCATTATACTGTACGCAATATGTGTGTGTGTTTGTGCGTGTATGCGTAGAGCTGCGGGTGAATGTGTAGAGAGGTAAATGGTTTTGCATGAGTGTGTACGGGGAGGAGAGGCGATGGCAATGATGGGGCTGACGGGGAGAGTGCAATAATTGGCATGGAGGGAGAGGAGGAAATGATGGATGTGGTGGAATGGGCAATTATGGAGGTGGAATAGGCAATGATGGGGGGAGGAAATGATGGAGGTGGTGGAATGGGCAATGATGGAGGTGGAAATTGGAATGGTCGATGGTGGTGGGGGGAGAATGCAATGATGGTGGGGAGGAGGAAATCATGGAGGTGGTGGAAAGGGCAATAATGAGGGGGGAAGAAATTATGGACGTGGTAGAATGGACAAGGATGGTGGTGGTGGAAAGCACACTGATGATATTGGAGTGGGAGAAAATGATGGAGGTGGTGGAATGGGCAAGTATGGTGATGGCGGCGGAAAGGACAATGATGATCGTGGTGGAAAGGGCAATGATGGGGATGGTGGGGGAAGAGAAAATGATGGATATGGTGGAAAAGACAAAGGAGGAAATGATTGAGGTGGGGGAATGGGAAATTATGGGGTGGTGGGGGAGAAAGCAATGATAGTGGTGGTGGAGAAGGCGAAGATGGAGGTGGTGAAGAGAGCAATGATGGGGTGGGGTAGAGGAAAATAATAGGCATATATGAGGAAATCGTACAGGAGAATGGGGGGCATGTATGGGCAATGGGGGGCATGTATGAGGAAACAGTACAGGGGGATGGGTGCAGACAGTATGGGGAGCGAATGGGGGAATGTATGCGGGCACAGTATGAGTAGCGATGTGAAAAATGCATGTTTACAGAGTACGGGGAGTGAGGGTGATGGGATGTGTGCAGACACAATGGGGAGTCAGGTGAGCAGGCAGTATAGAAAGTGAGGGGGTAAATATATGAGGAGACAGTATGGTGAACAGGAGGGATGTGAGAGGAGACAGTATGAGGAGGGAGGGGAATAGTGTGAGGAGACAGTATGGGGGGAGAAAAGTGATTGGGCATAGAATAGAAACTGAGTAGTGGGGGCGTAGCATGGAGGGACAGTGTAAGGGCACAGCCAGGAGAGGAGAGTATACCAAGGAGGGGGAGTGTGATGAGAGAGTACAGCATAAATACTGGGCCCTATAGGGGGACACAGTGTGAGAGGACAGTGTGAAGAGGGGTCCGGTATGGAAAGGAGAGGTCAGTGTGAAGAGCATGTGCAGCGCCCCAGAGTCCTGGTCGTTGCAGTACTGATGCTCCGCCGCTAAGGGGGGCTATGGTACGTCTGATAGCACTGAAGGAGTTCACCTGACCAGGTATCACAGACACCAATACACTTCACAGTCTGGCCTCCAGGGGGAGCTAAGGGTGCTATGTATTAGGCCACTCCTCACAGTCTGGTAAAACTGGGGGTTAGATAGGAAGTTAGAGAGAAGCTGACTGGGAATCGAACAGGCAACATCCTGTGGCAGGGGGTGTTGCGGGGAGAGACTCAGGGGGGTCCCCGTCAGGGGTGGGATCCTGATGGAGGCCTAGCGAACTGAGAGAACGTTACGGGACCGCGCCTGCACCTGATCGCGGCGGTACCCTAAGAAAGGACAAGAAGCAAGGTTTATTGTGCTGAGTGAGAAACGAGATCAACGCAACAAGGAGAAATACCAGTAGGAGTCATGCTGTAAGACGAGGCAACATCCTACTGAGGCGCGTAGCCGGTGGCCGGAACGCCGAGGAAGTACTACGCTCCAAGCAATACTTCAAACCTACGGCAGGACAGTCAGCTATAGGCGGGCTGTCTCACACAAATCACCTACGAAGACACAGGGGGCAACAACAGGAGAAGGGGCGACACTAGGGTCCAGGAAGAGCTCCGAGCCTACCCATCATACGGGTGCGTCCTAGCCATATCATCTGGGGGACGAAGAAGAACATCAGAATCGAGTTGTGAGGGAACTTCAGAAACAGACACAACAGTTGTGGGGACTATCCCGTAAGCACAGCAGGGGAGGACCACAACACACAAGCGCTAGAAGGTAGGCACAGATTTCCACCTGCAAAGGGAACTCTGGAGGTGCCATCGGACCGGCCGGACTTGCGCAGCACGGTTAACCGTATTCCGGACTGAGGATCCTGAAGCCTTCAGTAAAGAGGTAAAGAGACTGCAACCTGGTGTCCTCGTTATTTACTGCCACCTGCACCGCACCATTACATCACCCCCACCAACACCTTCATTGTACGCCCCTCAGCAGGGTCACGGACCGGGTCTAGCCACCATGACAATCCCAGAGCAGAGACTCAGAGGCCCGGTACCGGGTACCCCTCGGCCCTGCGGCAGTGGGGGCGCTACACATGTACCATAAGAGGGACAGTGTGGGGGTCATATTTTGTGCAGACAATATAGTGAGGGGCAATTTTTTATTCAGGAGCATTATAATGACACTTGTATCTTTAAGGGCATCATGTAGAGATTTTATGCAAAAGAGCGGAGAAGATGGAAGTCTGCAGAGACGGCTGTAGATGAGAAAACTCATCATGGGATCTGGACAAGATGAAGAAAAGAAGGAGAATGACTCCAGAGACGACGTCATCTATACGGTACCTGGATGTAAATGTTATTTGTGATACTGACTAACTCATGTTTTTATTTATGTTAGGAGCATTAAAGGGGATGTCCAGGTTTGTGATGAGTCTGCAGTCATTCTTTGTGACTGCAGACTTCTGACTTCTCACAGTGCGCACTGCACGCTGTCAGGATTCTCTCGTGCTGGCGATTTACATACATGCAGTCACGTGCTGACTAGGCATGTGTGGCCCCACTCTATGAAAATGAACTGAGTGAGGCCGGGCACATCTGGTCGGAATGTGTGGTCAGAAGTATACAAATCACATGCTTGTGCTGACATGACTGTCCACCGGCAAGGGAGAATCCTAAAAGTGTGCAGTGCATGCGTTGTGAGAATTCAGAAGCTGGGATGTCAGGATTCAGCTCTGCAGGTTCCAGTAGTCGTCACATGGACACTTCACTCATATGTGATTTTCATACTTATGGTCCTGTGACAACGAGCTTCTCTTCCTGCTTCTCTCAGTTTTTCACTGAATATTGAGAGCATTAAGGAGAGCGGCTCGTGGGTACATGACTAAAGGTACCTTCACACTTAACAACTTTACAACGAGAACGACAACGATCCGTGACGTTGCAGCGTCCTGGATAGCGATCTTGTTGAGTTTGACACGCAGCAGCGATCTGGATCCCGCTGTGATATCACTGGTCGGAGCTAGAAGTCCAGAACTTTATTTGGTCGTCAGATCGGCGTGTATTGTCGTGTTTGACAGCAAAAGCAACGATGCCTGCAATGTTTCTTCATGGAGCGAACTGGGTGATTACATAATTTTTTCCAGGGGTTGTATATCTAATATATAAAGCTGAATGTGTGTGTGTATGTATGTGTGTGTGTGTATGTCCGGGATTGGCATCTGCACCGTCGCAGGTACAGCCACAAAATTTTGCACACTCACACGTCTGGACCCCGAGAGCGTCATAGGCTATGTTGTGAGGCTAAATTTTAACCCCGCGCATTCCAATTCACCAAAAAATATTGCCCCTATCTACATAATGGGGAAAAAGTGAAAGGAAAAGTGTTGGAGGCAAACTGACAGCCAGGAGGAGATGGCATACTGGTATATACTATATACAGGGGAGATGATATACAGCTATATATTATATGCAGGAGGAGATGACATACAGGTATATACTATATACAGGGGAGATGACATACACGTATATCTAATATATAAAGCTGAATGTGTGTGTGTATGTCCGGGATTGGCATCTGCACCGTCGCAGGTACAGCCACAAAATTTTGCACAGTCACACGTCTGGACGCCGAGAGCGTCATAGGCTATGTTGTGAGGCGAAATTTTAACCCCGTGCATTCCAATTCACCAAACAATTTTGCCCCTATCTACATAATGGGGAAAAAGTGAAAGGAAAAGTGTTGGAGGCAAATTGACAGCTGCCAGATGTGAACAAGGGGGACTTAAAGAGTGAGAGCGATGGCGCCAAAGAGTATATACTGTACAGTTGCTAAGGTGGGGCCCCGACATGGGATACTCACCACACACGGGGATATGAACACACACACAAAATGCGCCACACACTACCATGTGCTTGAACACATATACCACCCTCAGCACACATTTCACCACACATACACCGACCTCGCCACATAAAAGTTGAAACACAAAAGTCACCGCTCAAAACTCGCCACGCGCAAAATTCGCCACATGCAAAACTCACCACATGCAAAACTCGCCACACGTGCAAAACTCACCTCATGGAAAACTCACCACACACAAAACTTGCACACGCGGAAAAATTGCCGCATGCACAAAAGTTGCAACACATGCAAAAGTTGCCTCACACAAAACTTGCACATACTCAAAACGCACCACACATAAAACTCGCCAAGCGCAAAACTCGCCATGCGCAAAACTTGCTGCACACAACTTGCTACACTAACCTGTCACATGCAACTCGGCACACAAAAAGTTGCTACATGCATGTCGCCACACAAAACTCATCTCACAAAAGTTGCTACATGCATGTAGCCACATGCAACTCAACACACACAACTTGACACATGAAACTCGCCCTAAAACACACACAAGTCTGGTATTATCCTTCAAAAATAAAAATGTGATTAATAAGCAGACAAACTACAAGAGCAACAAATGTACCATATAGGAAATACGGCAGCTGTCAGTCACATGACCTGTCTATCATGTGTATGTGTGAGCTAATATATACTGCCAGAGGGGAGGGCTTCCTATTGGCTGGGGATTTATCAAGCTGCCAATTTAGCTTACAAATACTGAGGTAAAAATACTGAGCAAATAATGTGTGAACGAGGTCTAATACAGGAGGAGATGACATACAGATATATATTATATACAGGGGAGATGACACACAGGTATATACTATATACAGGGGAGATGACACACAGGTATATACTATATGCAGGAGGAGATGACATACAGGTATATATTATATACAGGAGGAGATGACATACAGGTATATACTATATACAGGAGGAGATGACACAGGTATATACTATATACAGGAGGAGATGACACACAGGTATATACTATATACAAGGGAGATGACATACAGGTACATACTATATACAGGGGAAATGGCACAGGTATATACTATATACAGGGGAGATGACACACAGGTATATACTATATACAGGAGGAGATGACACACAGGTATATACTATATACAGGAGGAGATGACACACAGGTATATACTATATACAGGAGGAGATGACACAGGTATATACTATATACAGGAGGAGATGACACAGGTATATACTATATACAAGAGGAGATGACACTCACATATATACTATATACAGGGGAGATGACACAGGTATATACTACATGCAGGAGGAGATGACACACTGGTATATACTATAAACAACGGAGATTACATACAGGTACATACTATATACAGGGGAGATGACACAGGTATATACTATATACAGGGGAGATGACAGGTATATACTATATACAGGGGAGATGACAGGTATATACTATATACAGGAGGAGATGACGCACAGGTATATACTATATACAGGAGGAGATGACACACAAGTATATACTATATACAGGGGAGATGAGACAGGTATATACTATATACAGGGGAGATGACAGGTATATACTATATACAGGGGAGATGACAGGTATATACTATATACAGGAGGAGATGACACAGGTATATGCTATATACAGGAGGAGATGACACACAGGTATATATTATATACAGGAGGAGATGACACACAGATATATACTATATACAGGAGCAGATGACACACAGGTATATATTATATACAGGAGGAGATGACATACAGGTATATACTATATATAAGAGATGACATACAGGTATATACTATATACAGGAGGAGATGACACACAGGTATATACTATATACAGGAGCAGATGACACACAGGTATATACTATATACAGGAGGAGATGACTTACAGGTATATACTATATACAGGAGGAGATGACACACGTATATACTATATACAGGAGATGAAATACAGGTATATACCATATAAAAGAGGAGATGGCACATAGATGACACATATATAGAGGAGGAGATGACATACAGCAGGTATATGCTATATACAGGGGAGATGACATACAGGTATATACTATATACAGGAGATGGCATACAGGTATATACTATATATAGGAGGAGATGACATACAGGTATATAGTATATACAGAAGAAATGACATACAGGTATATACTATATACAGGAGGAGATAACACATAGGTATATACAATATACAGGAGGAGATGACATACAGCAGGTATATACTATATACAGGAGGAGATGACACATAGGTATATACAATATACAGGAGGAGATGACATACAGCAGGTATATACTATTTACAGGGGAGATGACACACGTTTATACTATATACAGGAGATGACATACAGGTGTATACTATATATAAGGGAGATGACAAACATGTATATACTGAGGGGAAAATGAGAGGTGTGAGGTGAAAATGAGGGGTGTGAGGTGAAAATGAAAAGGTGTGAGTGCAAAATGAGATGAGTGAGGGAAAATAGTGGAGTGATCGGAAAATGACAGATGTGAGGTCGAAATGACAAGTGTTAGGGTGGAATGAGAGGAGTGAGGGGGGAATGAGAGGAGTGAGGGGGAAAATAAGAGGAGTGAGGGGGAAAATGAGAGATGTGAGGGGGTAAATGAGAGGCGTGATGGGAAAATAAGAGAAGTGAGGTGTTATAACTAGCCACAAATATTTACTATGCCCAGGCAACGCCGGGCTCTTCAGCTAGTATTTATATATATTGTGGTAGATCTGCTCACTGAGCTGAACACGGAGGTAGACACGGAGACACTGTCTCTTTAAGTCCATCACTGGTTTATTGAACATGGGGCACAAACCATGGTGAAGTAAAAATAAACTCAGCCCTTTAGGCAAAAACTGGAAAACAAAACAAAGTGGTAACACAAAGAACAATCCTTGTGGTAGTGGGAATCCACTCACTCAAACAAAGCAAAACACTTGGTTCAGGTTAGCACAAACACTTCTCTGGAGTTAGCCTCTCCAGACACACTGAACACTGCCTCAGAAGGCCGTCTGTTTAAATCCCAAACCACACCTGGTATATATGGAAAACAACCTCCCACCCGCTCTACAATTGCTCTTAAAAGTCCAACTGTCAAGTGGTTACCGCGTCATTGTGGAGCCAGAAGACCACAGCGTTTGATTGCTCCTACTCCAGCACTGAGAAAAAAGCACTACTCCTTTTGTTTATTCCTTCTGGCAGAACAGGGGTTAATCAGCCATGTTGGAAATCTTTGAGCTCGCAGCTAAGCTCAGTTAGCCACTCCTTTACCCTTTATAATCTGGGCTCTGATATAAAAACTTTTGCTGCTTGGCTAATGGTATTGAGAGGAGTTCTTATGAGAAGGGGAGTTGGATGAGTTATCTGTGACTGTTGCTTGGTTTGTGAGTGTGGTAATTCTTTATCCTTCTCTATTTTGGTTTATTCCCCTACCGTCACACCCCATTGCATTCCTCTGTTATATGTAAGTGAATATTTTGTATGCCTGGAGTTTTCGGTTAACCCTTGTTTGTGTTACCTTGTTTGTCAGATTCGTGTATTACGGTGCACAGTAGCGCCCCTTTTCCCTGAGTGGGGGAAGAGAACAGACAGAGCGCTAACTCAGTAGATAAGACAAGGATGGAGGCCCTGCCATCTTCACCTTCAGGAGTATCCTGGGGAGTAGGGCAAGCTAGGGTGCCCCCTAGTGTTAGGGACAAGGAAGTAGCCCCTGGGCCCGGATCACCCGACAGCTGTGTCGTCACACAAGCCTTTTTAAAATGGCTGCTTAACCCCTCTTAACAGTTAGTGAGCTGGAGCAAAAGTTCTGGGTTTCATATCACTGAAGCTAATAGCTTCAAGAAAACATATCTCCCCTCCAGTATTTTGACAGTGACTTTGTCACATATCCGCCTCCTCCACCCAAAGCCAGGGGTTTTAGCACCTTCACTCACTAAACAGGGAAGTCTGGACAGGGCATCTGCGTTACCATGTAGTTTCCCGGGCTCCACATTAAAAACGTCCTGGAGAGCTAGAAGCCATCTAGTCACCAGGGTATTCTTCCCCTTCCTTTCCCTCATCAATCTCAAGGGCGCATGATCTGACACTAGCCTGAACTTCCAGCCTAACAGGTAGTACCTTAGCGTGTCAATTGCCCATTTGATGGCCAAGCACTCTTTCTCTACAATGGCATAGTTCTTTTCAAAGGAGGAGAGTTTCCTACTCAGATATAGGACTGGATGTTTGTCCCCATCTATTTCCTGAGACAACAGAGCTCCCAAACCAACCTAGAAGGCGTCCGTCTGGATCATGAACTCCTTAGTGAAGTCAGGTGCGACAGAGACCAGCTGTTTACTTAGGGCAAGCTCCAACTTCTGGCAGGCAAGCTCCACTTCAGAGGACCTTTTAGCAATCGATGTGTTTGTGCCCTTAAAGAAGATCAGTCAGGGGGGCAGCTATCATGATGAAATTCAGGATAAATCGCCGATAGTATCCCACAATTCCCAGAAACACCGAGCTTGTTTCTTGGAGACTGGTTGCGGACAATTTTGGGTTGTCCCATCTTATATACTTGCAGATTTATTTCTCCCCTTCCGACAATGTAGCCCAAGTATTTTGCCTTTTCTTTCCTCATGGCGCACTTCTTTGGATTTATGGTAAACCCTGCCTTCTTCAGTGCATCCAGTACTGCCTGGCCTTCTGCAGGTGACTTCCCCAATCCGATCTGAAGATTACAGTGTTGTCCAAGTAAGGTGTGGCATGCCTTTAATGAGAGATCACGGCCCTCTGGAAGGTAGCTGGGGCTCCCTGGAGACCAAACAGCATTCTGGTATACTGAAAACATCCATCAGGTGTAGAGAATGCTGTCTTTTCCTTTGCACTGATGGATAGAAGAATTTGCCAGAACACTTTGGTTAGGTCCAGGGTGGTGATATATCTGGCTGATCTCTCAATGAATTTCAAGGCATTGGGTGCGCGTCAAATTTGGAAACCTCATTTAGCTTCCTGTAGTCATTGCAAAAATGCCATTCTCCATCAGCCTTCGGTACAAGGACAGTAGGGCTGGACCAGCCACTCTTTGATTCCTCAATGTTCCTCGATACGGCTTTTGGTTCACACTGTTGAGGAGAGCCATAAGATCAAATACTTAATTAACCTCAACACATAAGGTAATTGAGGGAAGCAACCTATAACATGTATTGTTTAACCTTACATAAGTTTTCCTCAGACAAAGTAAGACACTTAAGATGGCTGCCATCTCCTCTACCAGAGCCATGTGCTCTGGTATCCAAGATGAACAATGAAGACACTGAAGATGGCCGCCATTTCCTGTTTCAGCAGACCGTGTGGTCTGGTATCCAAGATGACGCCCACCCTGATGACCTCATGGATCCACCCACAGCGACGCCCACCCTGATGACCTCACAGACCAACCCACCTTGATGACCTCATGGATCCGCCCATGGACTTGCTCATGCCCAACCCACTAACCAATGGAATACATCCGACCACTCCCATTTTAGAGCTAACCGAGCCCCCTTACAGGAGATATATAACATTGTGTTTGACTAATAAATCCCTTCTTGGAGCTGAGCCACACATTGATCAAGGAGAGTTACAGCTGACTGTGTCTGGTGTATTTCTTTAGTGCACATGATCAATATCCATTAGGCCAGGAGTAGGCAACTAGAGAATTGAACATTTATATTAATTGTTCAACCCTAATAACCCTAACCTGCGTACTTTCTGCCAACTCCGAAAACAGGTCCCGGTTGCAATGAAGCAACTCTCAGCACTGTTGCTTCTGGATCGGTGACAGTCTCTTCTCCACTGCAACATCCTCGACCTTGGCTTCAGTATTGGCCCCCAGGCATACAGACACTATGGTTTGAGCAGATTAACGTAGTACACTTTGTATGACTTTCTTCTCCCAGACTGGTGGACTTTGTAGTTTACATCATGTAACTTTTCGACCACCTTGTATGGCCCTTGCCACTTGGCCAGGAACTTACTTTCCACCGTGGGGATCAATACCATCACCCAGTCTCCATGGCTAAACTGTCTCAGTCTCGCCAACTGATTGCAGACCCTTGTCTGGGCCTCTTGTGCTTGAAGGAGGCTCTCCCTCATAATCGGCTTCACCTTCACGATTCTGTCCTGCATCTGGGACACATGTTCAATGACACTTTGGTGGAGTGTTGCTCCGTTTCCAAGATTTCCTTTGCAATGTCCAGAAGTCCCCAAGAGTGCCGCGCGTATAGCAGATCGAACAGTGGGAACCCTGTAGATGTCTGTGGTGCTTACCTAATGGAGAACAGCAGGTACGGTAGTAGGCAATCCCAGTCTCGGTCATCCTTCTCCACAACCTTCTTAAGCATGGATTTCATGGTCTTGTTGAACCTCTCCACCAGGCCGTCTGTCTGCGGATGGCACACAGACGTCCGGAGTTGAGTAATCTGGAGAGCCTTACACAACTAGCTCATCACTTTGGACATACAAGGAGTCGCTTTGTTCTGTCAGGATCTGCTTTGGCAGGCACGTCCGGAAGAAAATATGGGCTGTACTCCTAGTGGAGGAGTTTCTTAGTGGTACAACTTCCAGGTACCGTATTGCATAGTCCATCACCACCAGGATTGTATTGGTATTGGTGCCCCTGTTGGACTTAACCAAGGACCTGACAAGGTCTATGTCAATGCGGTCAAATGGAACTTCTATAGAGGGCAATGGCACCAAGGGACTTCGGAAGTGGGATACAGAAGCAGTTACCTGACAGATAGGGAAGGATCGACAGAAATTAGCAATGTATCGGTGACACAGATCTAATACCCTACACCTATAGGGATCAGCTTCCAACAACTGCTCTATCACTACCCCTCTCAGTTTAGTGACCCGATAAAGCAGCTCTTCATTTAAAGTGAAATATGGAAACCTGGTGTCTGCCTCAGACTCTTGAACAACCCCATTTATCACAGTCACTTTGTCAAATGCAATTCTTAATGCTAGAGCCTGAATTTGAGCAGTCCAAAAATACCCCCCAGAAGCCCCCAACTCAGGTATCTCGGCCTCATTGGTCACCGTCTCGTCCTCGTCACCAGCAAGGACACGCAGTGGGAACTTATCCACCTCCGGCTGCAATGGGGATTCATCATGGTGAAACTGGCTCCTGTCTGAGTCACTTGGTGCCAGAGGCGTAGCTAGGCTTTTGTGTCGGGGGGGGGGGGGGGGGGGGGCGTGGGCAAAACGTCTGAGTGGGCCCCTAACCAGGTAACCTTAATGACAACTCGGTGACACACGCTAATAGTGGATGTAGGAGGACCTCAGCAGATGACAGCTCTGTTGCTGAAAATAATCTCTATATAAAGACCAATATTGATATTACCGCCATATGGTCAGTGGTAGATACCAGTACTAGAGAACATATAAGAGATCACAGCACAGTTACAGATAATGACTTACCGCTGACGTTTTTTCTGATGGAATAGTTCACTTTTCATGTCTTTTCCATCTGGCCCAGACCGACATGACAACTTCTTCCAGCAAGGACTCATCTGCAGAGATTACAGCAAGGACACATTTCTTTTCTCATATTTTCAGCACGTCACCATCTATTCCCAACCTGCACAAACTCCTTATCCTGCTGATACCCCAATACTGACCGCTGCTGCAGCGCCCCAGGGTCCTGGTCGTTGCAGTAGTGTCATTCTTCCACCAGGGGGAGTGATATTACGTCTGAAGGCAATAAAGGAGATCTCTTTACCAGGTATCATAAACCACACAACACACTTCACACTCCAGGCCGCCAGGGGAAGCTATGCTTCTATCTATTAGGGCACTCCTCACAATTAGGTAAA